>NC_060171.1:35981944-35995631 GCF_021292245.1 Micropterus dolomieu | reverse complement strand
CCCTAATAATCCGAGCAGATTCAATAGGGACCTCGCACGGTCGTGCTCGGGCCCTAAAAATCCGAGCAAATTCAATAGGGACCTCACACGGTCGTGCTCGGGCCCTAAATATAATCCGAGCAATTTCAATAGGGACCTCGCACGGTCGTGCTCGGGCCCTAAAAATAATCCGAGCAAATTCAATAGGGACCTCACACGGTCGTGCTCGGGCCCTAAAAATAATCCGAGCAAATTCAATAGGGACCTCACACGGTCGTGCTCGGGCCCTAAAAAAAAAAAAATAACCCGAGCAAATTCAATAGGGACCTCACACGGTCGTGCTCGGGCCCTAAAAAAGAACCACCACAACTCAAAAGCTTAGCGCAAACAAAACATTGGTGTATTAAAGGATTTCACACATAAACACAATCACAAAGTAATCACAATCCAACTCAAAATTCCACTTTGGGTTTTCTACACACTTAAACCAACCAATCTCAAAAACACAAATTAGTTGCAGTCAAAAAACACAAATGACTGAATAAATTCAGTCCAGTGCTAAAGCAAAACAAATAAATAAACCTGATTCAGTTCCTCAGGCACAAACAAAGGATAAGTGTACAGGATTGGTGAACGGCTGAAAGTCAAGGATGAAAAATAACGGTATGCAAGGGATTTAACTACCTTACTTTGATTTTCTCTGACTGTTCAAGAGCGTGTTGCTCAGGCCGCTTTTGTCACTGCTCCTCTCCCTCGCTCTCCTTCCGACTAGTGATGTGCGGATCGATCTTAAAGTATCGATATTTCTGATACCAACATTTCTTGCTCTAGGATCGATACCCATATAAAAGGATCGATATCTACACTCAGTAATTTGGAGTGAGTGTGTGTTTTATCATAAGTATCTTGCTGTCACCAGGATGGTCTAATTATAGGCTACTCGATTGATAGGAACTACTTTTCCTTCCGCCTGTCAAAGTCCATTACATTTCCTGCGATTGAATACTGACTATGGCTGACTGTAAAAGCAGTCACCTCTGGCTGTATTTTAGCTGTGAAGGTAATTATGACGCTCTGTGTGATGTGTGCGCAAAGACAGTGAAATACTTTGCCAACATTGCAAACTTCACTAAACATCTGAGATTAAGTCAAAATAATGATGATGATGTTATGAAGCGGCAGTTCTGAGCCGGATATTTTCATTATAATTAAAGAATATGACAATAGTTTGATGTCTTGTCATTATGCACCTATTATTTTGAATTGGTAAGACCACAGCCTACTTCTTATTTCTCTAATAAACAGAAACAGAAAAGGGAGGTCACTTAAACTAGAAAAAAAAAATATGTAAAATTGGTATCGGCAATACCAGCCTGGGTATTACTTGGTATTGGATCGGATAGTTATTAAGTGGTATTGCATATCACTACTTCTGACACATTGACAATTTCAGGCAGTCGGTTTAATTGTCGCCCCATCCGGTAATGAATCAGTAGGTTGAATCAAAATGGGCGTTTCCACCGGTGGTGCAACCTAGTGATAATTGCAGGTTGTCACAAGTGACCTCTTTTGAGCCTTTTGCTCCAAAGTATTGTCACCCCAAAATTAACTTCTCCAACAGGTTTTGACTTCTGTGCATGACTCTTTAAAAACTGGTCAGCATACCCTCCCGTTCAGTTAGCATCGTAAGCATAGCTTGGGATTGCTTGAAGCTGTGCTAATTAGCTTAACGAGCTATGCTAACATGCTATTTATGCCCACGACGATACCTGCTAATAATTGCTAACACATGAATGAAATACTACAATTTCACTCACCGAAACAACTGGAGCAGTGGCTTCTTGGCTAGTCTGTTGTACAATTAAGCACGGCATAATATTCCTCCACTCAGAGGATGACGAGTTGAGAGGCAAAAACTCCGTTTGTCAGGGGATGTGGTTTGTGATGACAGTTTCAACAGGAAGGAACTAAAATTACATGCAGTAAACAATGAATGACAGCAGGGTGTTGTGAACGATGATCGGTAAATCAAGTTTATCACATCACTTGATAATTTATTACTTTAGATTTCAATTCACCTTAAATTTAACCATTCAGTATTTCAATTCACATGCATTTTCCTCACCTCCTTTATTTATTTACTTTGTTACTTCAACCCTTGAGGCTACCTGCTTTAAATGATGAATGCCAATTTTGGGATGTGAAAGATGACTGATAAATAAAAACGGTTATGTTTTCATTCTATTACTACTGTTTTAATCAACTTAAAATTAATCAAATCACTTCAATATTTATCACTATTTTTCATTTCACATCCATTTAACCCCTTTATTTTCCATTCACAAGCATTTTTATCAACTCCATTTTTATCATTTAGTATTTATTATTTACTCATACAACACATCCTGGAAAAAGTTGATTAGATATACTAGCAGGTTACAGAAATCAGACTTAAATCAATCTGACTCCACTGTTGCATGACGTCCACATATGAGGACAGTTGGTTTTTGGTGAACACTACATTTTTACTCTAAGCACATAATACTATTTTCTTATCTTGACTGACCTCCTTGAATAAAAGTTGTTTTTACAGATACAGGTGAAACTCGAAAGCATATCATGCAAAAGTTCATTTCAGTAATTCAACTTAAAAGGTGAAACAGTGACTACGTTTACATGCTTTCAATATTCGGGTTAAGATCACTATTCGGGTTTCTGAAACATTCGGGATAACCCGTTTACATGCGTGAGCAGAGAGAGTTACTCCTGTATACATGGAATTTGTAATCAATTGGCACTACCCCGATGTAAACTGCGACGCACGGTTAACGTCTGGACGAACAGACAATCTCTGTACTTTCTACAGTCAACAAAAGACAAAAGACATTCCTCCTCGCTCCAGAAGTACGGTGCTGTGCTGCGTCTCGCCATGTTTACCTCGTTTACTTCCGTATACTGCACGCGGGTTTGGCGCATACAAGAAGTTCCTCTACTCAAAAGACCAAGATTCCTTGCGAATAGAACATGCGCAGAACACAAATCACTATGGGGATATGCCGATACGCGTTTACATGACCAAAAATTCGGATATCCCGGTTTTTAAAATCCGGGATATGAGCATATTCGGATTTTTGCGGGTGTTTACATGGCCGTTCGCAACCGGGTTATTGCTAATATCCCGGTTTTGAACGGGTTATTGGCTGCATGTAAACGCAGTCTATTATATAGACTCATTACATGCAAAGTGAGATGTTTCAAGCCTTTATTTGATATAATTTCGATGATTATTGCGTACAGCTTATGAAAACCCCAAATTCAAAATCTCAGAAAATTAGAATATTACATGAAATCAATAAAAAAAATAATAAAAATAAAAAAAAAAGGATTTTAAATAAAGAAATGTCACCCCTCTGAAAAGTATAATCATGCATATGTACTCAGTACTTGGTTTGTGCCCCTTTTGCATGAATTACTGCCTCAATGCGGCGTGGCATGGATGCTATCAGCCTGTGGCACTGCTGAGGTGTTATGGAAGACCAGGATGCTTCAACAGCGACCTTCAGCTTTTCTGCATTGTTCGGTCTCATGTCTTTCATCTTTCTCTTGGCAATACCCCATAGATTCTCTATGGGGTTCAGGTCAGGCGAGTTTGTTGGCCAATCAAGCACAGTAATCCCACGGTCATTGAACCAGGTTTTGGTACTTTTGGCAGTGTGGGCAGGTGCCACGTCCTGCTAGAAAATGAAGTCAGCATCTCCATAAAGCTCGTCTGCTGAAGGAAGCATAAAGTGCTCTAAAATGTCCTGGTAGACGGCTGCGCTGACTCTGGACTTAATAAAGCACAGTGGACCAACACCAGCAGATGACATGGCTCCCCAAACCAACACAGACTGTGGAAACTTCACACTGGACTTCAAGCATCTTGGATTGTGTGCCTCTCCATTCTTCCTCCAGATTCTGGGACCTTGGTTTCCAAATGAGATGCAAAATTTGCTCTCATCAGAAAAGAGGACTTTGGACCACTGAGAAACAGACCAGTTCTTCTGACGTTTGTTGTTCAGGAGCGGCTTGACAAGAGGAATATGACATTTGAAGCCCATGTCCAGGACCCGTCTGTGTGTGGTGGCTCTTGATGCAGTAACTCCAGCCTCAGTCCACTCCTTGTGAAGCTCCCCCACACATTTGAATGCCCTTTTCCTGACAATCTTCTCCAGGCTACGGTCATCCCTGCTGCTTGTGCACCTTTTTCTTCCACACTTTTCCCTTCCACTTAACTTTCTATTAATGTGCCTTGATACAGCACTTTGAGAACATCCAACTTCTTTTGCAATTACCTTTTGAGGCTTTCCCTCCTTGTGGAGGGTGTCAATGATGGTTTTCTGCACAACTGTCAGGTCAGCAGTCTTCCCCGTGATTGTGAATTCCACTGAACCAGACTGAGAGACCAATTAAAGGCTCAGGAACCCTTTGCAGGTGTTTCGGATTAATTAGCTGATTAGAGTGTGACACTTTGAGCCTACAATACTGGACCTATATTTTCTGAGATTTTGAATTTGGCTGTCAGCCATAATCATCGAAATTATATCAAATAAAGGCTTGAAATATCTCACTTTGCATGTAATGAGTCTATATAATTAGTCAGTTTCACCTTTTAAGTTGAATTACTGAAATAAATGAACTTTTGCACGATATGCAAATATTTCGAGTTTCACCTGTATGCCTGAGGTATTCAGCACATGGCCATCACAGCCGGTTAGCTCCTCCTCTGTAGTAGCTTGTACGCTTTCCACTTCAGCTTTGTACAATGTTAAGAGATTTTACTCACAGAGTCTAAAATCTTGACCACTGCCATAAAATACAGAAAAAAAATCATATGAACACGACTAATAACAGAGGTTTTTCATGTCTTAGAAACTTAACATGTCACCTGAAATGTGAAGTCCTACCTCTCCTCTGCAGGTCATACTGTCTCCTGGTGTTCTGGTCACTAAGGATCCTCCACGCTGCATCAACTTCTAGAAACTTCTTCACACCAGACTCTGCTTCTGAAGAACACTCACCTCCAAGACGGTCTGGGTGGTACTGTGCACGTGCGTGCGCGCACACACACACACACACACACACACAGTAGACTGCAACTTTAACTTAGGAAGACACCTTGGATTTGTCTAATTCAGCCTGATGAGACTCTAGAATCTATTTTAACACAGCACATTTTGTCCCACCCTCTACCGTGTAGTTCTGCTTGGAAATTATCACTTTACAGTCAGTATGAACATGACGAATGCTTGCAGTGACTCAATTTCCTCAACGTACATATGGGACTGTATGTTAAGACAGGCAAAACTTGCCTGTAGTATAATGCAGCAGTGGTTGAGTGTTGCTTTAGGCTGACACAGAGACAGCGTATTTACCTGTAAGGCCAGCTGCTGGTATCGGTGTCTGAGCTGCTGGAGAGAGTCTGAAGGGCTGGCTCCCAGGACTGCATACAGGTCTTTCTCTGCAGCCTCACACATCCCTGCTCCAACACAACACTAACATCAGAGTTCTACAGAAAAAAACCTGACATCAGACTGACCCATCAAAAACTCAAACCTGTACTGGTAGAGATAATGGTCTTTCCACTGGCTTTTACATTCAGGCATCAAGTTCACACTAACAACACACACCCACACACGTGTGTGCCACCGCATGGTACCAGCTGAACTCGCCTTTTTTTCCATTGGGAAAAAGTTGTACTTGTTACCTGGTACTTTTTTTCGTATCACCTCTGTTGAGGTTCCAAGCGAGCTGAGGCGATACTAAAATGTGACGTGAAAACACAGCAGACTGCTGATTGGTCAGAGAGAATATAAAAAACGAATTAATATATTAACGGGGGCTGCCAGCGCTGTGGCCGGTGCGATTACATTCAAAGTCAATGCAAAGACGCAGAGGGATGAGTTTTCCTGCCAGGAGGTGAGCTGGGTGCGCTGGCAATGCTCCATCACACGAGTTGGAATTTTTCAACTGGAGGGATAGATTCACATGACACTATGTGGCGATAGCCAATCAGACTGTCCAGACGTCAGACAGCTTTTCAGAGTGTTGTGTGCAGAAGACAGGGACACAGTGCAGAGCGGACGAAACTTGTTTCCAGCTATCGTTGTACTTTACTGTGACAGAAGCTCAAACTCCATGCAGAAAAAAGCATTTTAAAAGTTGTCAAATTAGCATCATGGTGTAGTTATTTCTGCATAAGTTTGACCCATTATTGCAACCAACTACAGTTTTAATAATGGCGGGTTGTATTTATTTGCGTTGTCACACTCAGTGCGAACACTCGTGCGAGAAGTCCAGCCGTCAAACTCATGCAAAGAAAGCAATGCAAGTTTAAAAGTGGCATTCTGTGTGAAACCAGCATAAGCAGCACCTTGCGGCCCGCAGACACAATAATGGTTGGACCTGCCGGTCAGCAGCTGTCATGTTTTAGCCACCTAGAAGAAGGCCCACCAAAATGAATCTGTGTACGCTATGTGTTTTCAGTCAGGAGCAAAAATCAGTCTTTAAACTTGAAAGAAATCATGATTTGACATTTATCGTGACAATTATCGATATGGAATGATATGAAATGTTTCATCGTGATAACTTTTTTGGCCATGTCACCCTGCCCTAGTCTAGTCTAGATGTGAATAAAGTGGTGAAAATACAGAGACAAATCTGAGAGATCAAATAAAATGTCTAACATCCTTTCACAACAGCAAGAGGTGCAAAAAAAAAGGATCTGTTGTTCAAGACAGGAATCTTTTTCTTAAGGTAAGGTGGCTGGTGAGTGCCTTTTATAGAAATGTTAGAGATTTTTTCTTTTCAGAATTTCGACATGCTCGTCAATGTCACTTTTTGCCCCAGCCTGGAGGGGCTGAAATTGTTGATCTCGCCACTGCGGTGTGTTCAGCGATACAGAAAGTCACTCCAAGCTGTACTGAGAAGTTGGCAGCTCTGCTAACACGCTTCCACCACAGTAAGGGTACCCGGCAACGCACTTTCATTTCCCCTACAGCTAACGTTAGCGTCGCGATGCACGTTAACGTTAGACTAAATCAACATAAGCTAGTAAGCTAAGGTTATGACTGTGTTCCCAATAGTGCAGCAATTATCTCCACTGTGTTTGGGGCTAAGTACACTCCTGTAAATAGTTTTTGTTGTTTCTGCTTTGAGCAGAACACAGAACACGGTGCTGTGTGTGGATATGAGCCGGTGGAAGCCGAGCTAACAACGGTTTCACAGCTGTGGGCATTTTGCTAACAAAAGGACATTAACAACACAGGCCGAGTGTGAAGCAATGAACATACCGTAAAATTCTGTCACATGAGAGACGACATAGTGTTCAACGATGTTATGAGTCTTATTCTTCTTATTCTTCTGCTTCTCCTTCTTCTTCTTAGTTAATGATGACGGATTGCAAACAACTTTTAAGTGCATACCGCCACCTACTGCACTGGAGTGTGTTACTTCTTCTCACTCAACTACAGACCCCAAAAAGGTGCTCTCATGTTTTGTTCACCAACCCAGTGCCAACCCAGTGAAATTTAAATAATGCCTTCCTTCCCCCATCATATTCCATTCCCGCCCTGCCTCCTGAACCCTGTCTTTCCAACTCAAACAATATGCAGCAAAATGACATGTTCAACATTTTCTTTAACCCCACAGTTTTCACTATTTCTTTTCCCTAATAAAAACAAGGTAGGATTCAGTCTTGTGTGATCAACTCTCAGTCTTGTCATTAGGGTTCATACAGCATAGCGGTAGAACCCTTCTGTGTTTGTGTGTTTTAGTTATTAGGATTCATACCGCATAGCTTCCATAGAAATATGAACCCAATCGGCCACATTGTGGCACTATAATTTAGGCTTAAAAATGCAAACTTTGAAAGGCCATGCCCCTTACACCGTAAGTCCGATTGACTTAAAATTTCTCACACAGGTGTAGCTCAATGTGCTCTACAAAAAAGCCTCAAGTACCATTAAGGTCCGCCTATAAAATCTTTCCGCCATTTTGAATTTTTTGAAAATCACATTTTTGACATCTCCTCCTAGACCGTAGCTCCGATTGCCACCAAATTTACAGTGAATCATCATTGGATTAAGCCTAACAAAAGTTGAATAAAGCATGATATGTCAATTACTTTTCAAGATATGGACCAATGAACTTTGAATGGGGCGTAGCTCTGGACATAAATGACCACAAATCAGCAACTGTAGGGCCAATCATCACAAAACTCACAGGATATGTTCAGATAGGTGCCTCGGATATACCTGGACAGTTTGATGTACATACGTCCCTAGGGGGCGCTACAAGCGCAAGACAGGAGCTTAGCATTACACAAATTACACTATAAATCCCATATTCAATTTCCAATCATCACAAATCTCTCAGGATATGTCCTCATAAGTAACTGAAACATGACCTGAAAGTATCATTCAAATCGAACACCCGGGGGCGCTATAAATGCAAACAAACTGCAGGGGATAAAATGCAAAACAGGCTACAAAATGCATATTGTTTGTCCAATCAACACAAAACTTGCAGGATATGCCTACATAAGGACATCACACATACACCGCAAGTCTCATTCAAATTGACCACTAGGAGGCACTATAAATGCACAAAATGAAGCTATTGATCAGAAGCCCCCAGTGAGGAGCATATGCATAAAATGCTTTATACTGTATATTTGGGCCAGACAGTGTGTCTCCATCCTGCCTGAAAATCTGTGCAGACCAGCTGGCCCCCATTTTCACATAGATCTTTCAACAGTTCACTGGAGCTGTGTGAAGTTCCCTCCTGCTTCAAATGCTCCACAATCATCCCAGTCCCCAAAAACCCTCCATCTCTGGATAAAATGACTACAGGCCTGTCGATCTGACATCTGTAGTCATGAAGTCCTTTGAAAGACTGGTGTTTCACCTGAAGGACATTACAGGCCCCTCATGGACCCCCTGCAGTTTGCCTACAGGGCTAACAGGTCAGTGGATGATGAAGTCAACTTGGGACTGCATTACATCCTGCAACACCTCGACTCTCCAGGGACACATGAAAGGATCCTGTTCGTGGACTTCAGCTCAGCGTTCAACACCATCATCTCAGAAATCCTCAGCACCAAACTCACCCAGCTCACTGTGCCAGCCTCCCCCTGTCAGTGGATCACAAACTTCCTGACTAACAGGAGCCAGCAGGTGAGACAGGGGAACATCACATCCAGCACCCGGACTGTCAGCACTGGCGCCCCCCAGAGGTGTGTGCTCTCCCCACTGCTCTTCTCCCTCTACACCAATGACTGCACCTCAGGAGACCCATCTGTCAAACTCCTGAAGTTCGCTGACGACACAACGGTCATCGGCCTCATCTGGGACAGTGATGAGTCGGCCTACAGACAGGAGGTTGATCAGCAGGCTCTCTGGTGCGGTCACAACAAACTGGAGCTTAACACACTCAAAACTGTGGAGATGATCAAGGCCTTCAGGATGAGCCCCCCACTCTGCCCCCTCTGTCTCTAATCAGCCACCTGTTTACTGGTTACCAATTATAATTTATTCATCATTCTCTATCTCAGTGCTGGTCACACTGTTCATACTGCTATATTGTCATATTGTGTATATACTGTTTACCAAACCCACCTACCTCAAGTACATAACACCTGCACACAATACTTATTCAATCCAGCATCCTTTGCTGCATCACACATGTATTTATGTATGTGTACCTGTATATCACATCCTCCTCCAACATGTACATAATAATGGTAATAATAATTTACTCCTGCATCCTTTGCACTCTGCTCATTGCACTATTGTCTCAGTCTTTCTTTATTGTTGTTGTTTATAGTGTGTATGTGTTCTCTATACTGTAGCTTGTGTTTGATTCTATTATTGTATTACTGTATAAGTAAGTGCATGGTGAGCAATGTATAATCCAGAGTCAAATTCCTCGTATGTGCACACATACCTGTCAGATAAAGCTCTGACATTATGTTTGAGTTACAAGGTGCTAAGCAGCATATAGGTGTTGTCATATTAGGCTCTGTCACTTTAAGAGGTTAACCTCTGACCCTGAGCTGTGACTGACTATGATGTTTTTTTAAGAGAGGCCTCCGATTCGTTCATGTAGATTATCCTTATTATCAGGCTGCTTGAAAAAGTCCATTAAGACTCTTCAGCTGATCCAGAATGCTGCAGCACGTGTTCTGACAGAAACCAGGCAAAGAGCTCGTCGATGTGTCTCAATTCAGGGGCCGCATCCTTCGAAGGGCGTGGCCTTCGCGGCCTACGAAGGCATGCGGCCTATGAAGGCCGAACCGACCGTTGTTAAATGAGACGATCTGGTCTACGGAGGACTTTCTATTGCGTCATCAACTGACCCCGCCATTACCCATGCGTGGGGAATCCCCGCTCCTGTCACCTATCAACCTTCACAGCTGCGGTCCACAGGCATGGAGACGAATATTTTACCTTTTAATAGAGGAACTAGAGGTACTTCACCGCCGGCGCCGCCGCATGATGTATCTCAGGCTGAGAGAGGACCCTGGCCAGGTAAATACGAGGGAAAGTAACTAAGAAACGTTACATTTTATATGTATTTAGGCACTATAGGCTTTCTAAAGCTAACAGTGATGTTAACCACAGTTAACGTAGTTTATTGCTACTGCCATTTCACTTTAACAACATAATTTCATATTTAAAGAAAACCTAACCTTACTTTAATATCAAAATATTGATACTGTTTTTGTCATTTATCAGCTAAAGCAAGTTGAATAGAAAGATATACAAGCCTTATCTAACTAAGCTCTCTACACTTCATAACAGTTGTTCTTCTCCTTGTATCCCTAAACCAGGCCTGATTGATCTGAGTGTGCCTGTGCTGGACAGGTTTTTTAGCCAGCAGGACACACGGCCGGATTTCCGGTTGAGCAGGGAGGCCCTGGGAGTGCTACTGGGCCTCCTAAACCAGGAACAGAGTCACGGATGGGGTGCGACGATTGAGACCCTGGTGTTCTCTTCTGGCTGGCAAGTGGGGCATCATACAGGGTGCGCTCCAGAGTGTTTGCAATGCCTCGATCCACAGAGTCACTGAGGAGGTGGTGGCCATTCGCCACAAGGTCATCCACCTACCGAAGACCCAGGATGAGTTACAACCAATATCCTGTGGGTTTGCAGAGCTGGCAAGCCACAGAGCCTTTTTTAAAGCAGCTGGAGCAATCGACGGCTGCCACAAGCCACCGAGCGGCTCCGCTACAGTCCACTATACAGGAGTTCACTCTACCCTCCTCAAGGGCATTTCATCCTTGCAGACGGAGGGTACCTGTGCCTCCAACACCCACTCCCCCTCGTCACTCCCTACAATGGCCAATACAAGTTGTGGGAGCCCAGAGCTTCAACAGCCATCCCTCCAGGGCACGCTCCATTATAGAGCGTATTTTTGGGATGATGAAGACCAGGTTCCGGGCCATCTTCCTGCAAGCGCTGGAGGTGCACCACACCTTTGTACCTCACGTGAGTATTTTTTTAAATTATACTAATGAGTAAATCAACAGACTGATTCATCAAAAACCATAAAAAAATTTTTTTAGACTGAAATATATTTTTAACCATTTCAGGTCATAACAGCATGTGCCATCCTCCACAACATCTGCCTTGGGGCTGGTGACATTGTGGCCCCAGAGGATGAGCCTGAGGAGGACGAGGCAGAGGATGAGGGGGAGAATGGTTTGGAGACAGTCAGTGGTGCTCCCTGGCGTGACCAGCTGTCTGCAGAGGTGTCTGCCCTGGAGGAGGTGCTCCCTGACCACCAATATTTTTAACAAGCAAGTAAAAGATCGGTAAATTCCTATTCATATCCTAACAATTTTGCCTGTTGAAATATTTTGTAGAGATTTATTTTGTCCAAATAAGATTGTGAATTAGTATTTTATGTGCACAGCTTATTAGGGCCCGAGCACGACCGTGCACATGGGCGTGGCAAAATGACTCGCTAGCGCCACCTAGAAAATTGGAAAAGATTAGCCCCTCGTTCACGTTCAACCTACATGTACGAAATTTTCTGGGGACATGTATCGTATCAAGACGCACAAAAAAGCCTCAAGAACTCCTCCTAGGGATTTAGTCCGACCGACCTCAAATTTCTGCTGTGCCTTCTAAAGGCATTGAAGATGAAAAGTTGTGCTATTTGCAAGTTTTCGTCAATGGGCGTGTCCGTGGCGTGGCGTCAAAGATCAACTCTTCGCCATGACACGGAAGTTGTCGTATCTTCAGTGTACATGCTCACATCTGCACCAAACTGTACATGTAGGATGAGAGTCCCGCCCTGAACACTGCTTATCAGGTCATGCGCGGCGCTGTCAGTGAGACAGTGTCCGTTTAACGCTAACTTGCTGTTAGCGATGTTGCTAACCTGTTGCTATCTGCAGACTAGCATGGCTCTTAGACAGTACAGTACACAAAACTGTGTAGCAGAGTGACAAACTTATTATAAACCAGCCAGGCTACTGACTGTCTGTATAATTATTAAATTACACCTTTCTGACTGCTGCAGCTTGTGGCTAAGTTACCTCCAGAGAAAAACACACGCTGGAAGCTGCAGGCTGACTCGTAGCTCTGCTCCGCTCTGCCTGTTAGGCCCGCCCGTTAACCAATCACAAGTTTAGAAAGTTGACAGGCATCTATTCAATTCAATTTTCAATTCAATTTTATTTATATAGTGCCAATTCACAACAACAGTTATCTCACAGCGCTTTTCATAAAAGACCAGGTCTAGACCATACTCTATGATGTTATTTACAGAAGCCCAACAATTCCCACCAAGAGCAAGCACTAGGCGACAGAGGCAAGGAAAAACTTCCTTTAAGAGGCAGGAACCTCGAGCAGAACCCTGGCTCAGGGTGGGTGGCCATCTGCCTCAAACGGTTGGGGGTGAAGTAGAGAGACGGAGAGAGAGGGAGAGAGAGAGAGAGAGGGCAAGAGAGAGAGGGAGAGAGAGAGAGGGCAAGAGAGGAACAGAGAAAAAGAGAGGGATGGAAGGAGAGAGAGGGGAGGGAGGCAGCCTACACAATATACACACACAGAGGTGATATAGATATGTATAGTAGTGTTAATGATAATAATCGTAATGTTAATTAAAGCTGCAAGCAGCGTTGGGCGGGCCCTCGCACTTGTAGCGCGTCCGCGAGTGAACCGGCCGAGTTGCATATTCTGGAGCTCTGCCGGTGCGGCTGTGAATTTGCTACGCGGTTCCGACGCCGCGTGAAGGTGTTATATGTCACTTCCTGTGTCCCCTATGTGGAGCTACATAGCACTTGCCGCTATGAATATAAATCGGTATTGACGTGTAGATGTCTGCGGGGTGGGAGAGTTATCAAGCACGTAAAGTTTGTTTCAGATGTGAACATGTACACTGAACAATAATGTACCCAAACAATAAAATAAATTCCTTTTATATTTCCCTGCCTTGTTGTTTATGTGTACATACAGAGGAAGAATGTGAGAACAGCACACATTTCATCGTTACTGTGTGTTAGAGCATGGGAGAACAGTGGATACTTTTAATACAGCCCACACCCCTAATACTGTGTAACTATAACAAGTAGAGAACAGAAGAAAAAGATGTTCTTTCTTTACAACTGTCTGCATAGCTTATTCATATTGTGTAATGAATGAAAATAAATAGGCCTACTAGG
>NC_060171.1:35960356-35981844 GCF_021292245.1 Micropterus dolomieu | reverse complement strand
CGGGCCCTAAAAATATAATCCGAGCAAATTCAATAGGGACCTCGCACGGTCGTGCTCGGGCCCTAATAATCCGAGCAAATTCAATAGGGACCTCGAACGGTCGTGCTCGGGCCCTAATAATCCGAGCAAATTCAATAGGGACCTCACACGGTCGTGCTCGGGCCCTAAAAAAAATATAATCCGAGCAAATTCAATAGGGACCTCACACGGTCGTGCTCGGGCCCTAATAATTCTAAGTGCCTCAACTTACAGCCTTCATCTCCTTCAGATACACTTGTAATTGATGCGACAAGCCTAAAAGCCAATGTAAATGAAAACATTTATCTCATAGACCTACAAGTGTGTGCCAAAGTGAGACCATATTTATCATAATAATGATAATTAAACATGTTCTAACAGTAGATTAAACACAGTCACCTATGCAGAGCGAGGTCGACCCAACCAACTCTTACACCAATCAGTTAATTTAAATGAGAGGATATAAATCTTGAGACCGTTTGCCTACAACTGCATTTAACAATCAAAAAACGTAATGAAGACAAACATCTGTGTGAGGAGAGAACAGTTGAGACCATCAGCTGTAATCAGTAAAATGCTTGTGATTTCTACAACATGGTGACTAATGAGTGGTAATAATGTTGAAAAGGAAATGCATAAAACTCAAATGTGTCCAAGTCCATTACAGTCTTATTCCATTGAAGATAAAGAACTTTGAGGCTGGTTTGTGTTGTCTTAAGTACTCCACTTCTAACTTCACAAGACTTTGAAGAGTCGAGACTATCAGCTCTCACAATCCGCCCATTAACATAAAGTGGGGAAGATCAGTATTTTGTCCCCTCTATCATTCTCCAAATGAACAGTTTTAAATTGTGAGACAGTGCTGGTTTTTCAGAGTACAGAACAGTGCTGAAAGTGCATATAAAAAAGAGCAATAAAGTCTTGACAGGAACCATTTCCACATGAGAATCTTGAGAAAATGAAGAGCAGGTCTTATAGTCTGTACCTCAGGATTCTGTTTTAGTCCATGTACTCGGGCAGATGCTTGGTCTGGTTTTATCTTCATCACCACTCTCTGAGGAAACTCTAAGACTGACACAATAGATGACACCCATGAGCATGGAAAAGCTGCATGCTGCATCTTTAATGTTGTGAAGCACAATGGTCTCCTCAACCACAGCAGCTATCTCGAAGACCTCCCGTGGAAAGGCATCCTGTTCAGCACCTTCATAGCCTATCATCAGGCCAAGTTGCATCCCCTTCATGGCTTCATCCAGAGTCTCTCCGTGAGCCTTAAAAAGCAGAGACAGTGAATGACTGTTTTAATGTGTTGAAGGCTTTGTTTTAGCTATGGAGTGACACATCTTGTCTCTAAATGATCTTTGTTGGGAGTTGCACATGCGCAGTTCCTAGTTAAGGACTAGCCAATCAGAAGCAGAGAAGGGCAGGTCAGTTTCAGGCCGGTAATAGCCAATCAGAAGCAGAGAAAGGCGGGTTAGCGAAAAGATGGTAAACAGCTTCGATTCAGCTGTAGGCTACATGTTGCCAACCAGGTTGGCAATTTGGACTGGAGCAAGAGTTTCAGAGTGGTGAGTTATTAATCTGTAACAAAAGTATCTTTCATCCATAAAGTTTGAACTGAGCTCTGTCTCTACATCACAGTAACAACTTCATGTCCATTGACTGCTTGGAGGGTAGCTAGTGATTGGAAGAGAGAGGAGGTGTGACTAGTCGCTCAGCTAGCATTATGACATGTATTTTCACTGTGACGTCACAAGAAAGGGAAGTAAAGGCTGGACTACAAACAAGCTGTTTTCAGGCAGTTCAGAGCAGTATTTTCTGTGGGAGATGGGAACTCCCTTTGGGGTGGGCTTTTTCACTTTGCAAACCTAGTACATGCACAAAAAAGATAAATAACTCAAAGGAGAGGGAAAAAGCCAAAAACCATAATACCACCTCTTTAAAAGGCAATTTCAAAATGCAGTCATAATCCTCAAATACAGAGCAGGAAAATCACACCCTTTAGTTGTTCCCAAAATAGTCTGGACCTGATCAGTAACACCAACTATTAATTCATTTTCAAAATTTCAACCCTTGGAAGTGAGCCTAAAATTGTAAGTTCAGACACTGAAGCACTTCAGCAAATGTTTTAAAATGAATAGATTTTTCTCTAAAAGATGAGTGACAGGAACAGCCATTTTTAACAAAAAAAAGTGTAAATTAAAATTATAAACCACATGAACTTAAATTTATATGAGAATATGCAAAGTAAAGTTTGAATGAATTGAATGATTTATTATGACTTTTTTAGGCTGGCAACGTTAATAAGTCTGGGTTGGGGACACCGCCACCAAAAACAGAAAAAATCCTGGCACATTTGAGTATTCAACAGACTGAAAAAGTATTAAAATGTCATCACTGAAACAATTTAGCAAAAAAAATTTTTGCACTTCTACTAAAACCTAATCTGCCCAGTACAATCTGTGGTCTTCTATAAAGTATTTTTTTTCTTGAAGATCTACCCTGGGAATAGAAAGTCCCACAATAAAAGAATTACCCATATACACACACACACACACAGTTTGGCATTACAGAAATCCTAATGGTGTTACATCACACATCTTGACGACAGTTGATGGATCTTGATATGTAGTATGGCAGACCAAGCAAAGCAGCAGTCCTTCTCCTGTCATTTGTATCCTACAAGACAAAGAAACATGCAGTAAGATAAAAAATAAATGTTTTAGCAAAGATAATAAATTTTGCCTAATTTTATGATCATCTGCTCTCCACTTCTGAAGGCAGTCCAAAATGTATTTGAGTGATTGCTTCTTTCCAGTCTTGGTTGCTGCTTTATACACCTCCAGCAGTCTTCGGACCAGGTCATCAAGTCTGTTGAGAAAAGATTCCAGAAGGTCTTTGGTGACTATTCTCTTGAAATCCTCCCTGATCTGAGAAGAGACAGATAGAAAATATAAGTCAAACAGGGCGGCAGGGTGGCTGTGGCTCAGGAGGTAGAGCGGGTTGGCTGTTAATTGGAATGTCAGTGGTTCAATCCCTGGCTCCCCCTGGTTGCATGTCAAAGTCCTTGGGCAAGATACTGAACCCCGAATTGCCCCTGGTGGCTGTTCCGCCAGTGTATGAATGTGCGTGAATGTTAGTTTCCGTTTGAGCACTTAGGCTCAGTGTATGAATGTGTATGACTGCTGAATGCAGATGTAGTGCAGTGTAAAAGCGCTTTGAGTGGTCGAAAAGACTAGAAAGGCGCTATACAAATACGGAGCATTTACGGAGCAAACATAATTCTGAATAGGACACAGTATACAGTGTCTGACAAAATGTGATTCAGTCTCTCGACTGAGTACCTGTCTCTCATGGAACACAGCTGGCCATCTGGAAATGACTTCTGTGATGAGTGGGTGATCTCCAATAATCTCCTTTCTGCGCTGGCAAATGTAGCAACCATCACGTCTTCTACCAGCTGGTGATCAGGGTCTCTTTTCAGCATTTCAACCTCCATCGTATTGCGCTTCTCAATGTTTTCAGGACTCTGTCCTTCAGGTGGATCTGGACAGTAGTTGACCTCACCCTTCTTTGACTTCTTTACACTTTTTCCCTTCAGACCTCCTCCTTTTCTTTTGTTTACCACCACCTCAAGGCATCCTGCTGTACTTAACTTTTGCCAATAGTTTTCAAGCTTAAATTTCAGGTTGTGAAACCATGAGTACCATCCCTTTCAGACCCTGGCTCCTTCAGACTAGGATGCTTCTCCACAAGTGCTTTGGCTACATTCTCATAGTGATGCCTCTCAGGATAAGCACTAATCTTTGACATACAGTCAGCCAGTGTATCAAGGATATCAGTCTTTAAACCTTTAGGAATCACTATTACAGATCCATCCTTAGCATACCTACAATTGGCTTCTTTCAGCTGCAGCTCCACATCATGTGAGAATTGTGGAATCGGGAAGGGGTCAGGCCATTCAACTAAATCTCCACTACTAAGAGAAGGGAGGCTGCAAGTGTCCAGTGGAGAATCAGAGATGTCATCAGCTGTGAACAACACTTTCACAGTTGCCCGCCCCCGTCTTTGATGTCGGTTAGGTTGCACAACTGATTACTGAAATCAGGATCCTCAAATTGTAAAATGAATCCAGACCAAGTGTTAGAAGACAGGACAGAAAGGACCCAAACGCAACACTCAGAGGGAAGGAGGTTTTATTGAGGGTTCATGGAGGGGGCTAGGGAAGAGGTGAGGGAAGAGAGGTGGACGCCAGGGGACGCGGGCATGGAGGACCGAGGAGCAGGCGAGGCACGGGTGGTGAGGCGAGGAGCAGGGAGGAGCCGGGAGGGCGCCGTGGAGGAAGCCCGAGAGGTGAGGATGAGCCCAGCCGACTGAACGGATGATGAGGGTGAGTGAACCTGGGAGGGAAAACAGACAGAAAGACAGGGTTAGTGACTGGAGCGACAAAATGCAGGGAAGATGAGGAAAAAACAAGGAACATGAGAACACCGTAGAGGTGGCACGAGGTAAGGAGCAACGACAATCAAGCGAGGATGGTGTGGAGAACCGGGGTTGAAATACAGGCTGGGATGAGGTTGATTACTGGCAGGTGTGGCAGGCTGACGAGGTGGCTGATGAGGTGCAGGTGTAGGTAGTTGGCTGGGCTCAGGAGCCGAGGGAGAGAAGAGGAGAACACAGGGAGGCAGGCAGAGCAAAACAATGGGTGAAATAAAGTGAGAAAAAAAAGTAAAACCAGGACACTCACCGTCAGCTGGGCTGTCCCCACAACACCAAGCTTTGTTCGCAACACCTGATACAGCTCCTCAACACTGGATGGGATGTCTTCATTTTCTGATATGATGACACGCAGCAGCATTTTAGACTATGTTTACCTGAAAAGAGAGAAAAATACATAGTTTTAAGTATAAATGTTTACTATAACCTATTCATATCAGTCCCCGTCACACACACATCTATCCTTAAACAGTATCAGTGAACAGAACATGGAATCTGATATTTTCTATTCTTGTTTGGCCAGTTCCATATTTGGTCTTAAATCTGATACTGGCATGATTTTTCGCAATGCAACCTCTGAAGTCAAAGAGATGGGTCAGCTGAACTGAAACTGTTCGAAATGAGGCACTAACAGTCCATCTGTTTGTCAGTTTGCAGAATTATGCAAAAACTAATGAATAGATTATCATATTTAGGGGACTGGTATCTATGCCTGTACAATTTGGTGCAGATCCAAATAAAAAAGGCGTGGGGCGTGCACTGTCAGATGGAGCGCTCTAGCCCCGAAAATCCAGCTGCATTCTAACATTAACTTAGCTCTCCTTATTATCTAGGCTCCTTACATGCTTGCTAATGACTTTTTTAAGCTGGGTCTCCAATATTGACAGCATTGTGTTGAACAGATTTGTGCAGCTGTGTTCATGAGGGAGAAGGAGTGAGAGAGGGACGGTCGAGGGGATGTGTTGCGCTAATGCAATCAAATACAATTTTAAATAGGGCTAGTAAAAAAAAATAAAAAATAAAAATCGTAAATCAATATGTGGTGGTCGGCGTTGATATTGTGGCGGCACAATATATTACGTATGGGAAACACTGATTTAACAACTTGCCACTGCTTGTTAAAACAGATGCTGTGAATTAGAGGCTGCTGTTTTAACGTTACTGCACTCTTTTGCAATAAAGTCAAAATCAACTAATAATGTTATCTTCACCTGCTCAGCTCTCTATTAATCTATTAATGTGATACAAAATTCTATCATACATAGTGTTGCTGGTTCGCTGCGAATGACACTCGACTGTTGCCCCTCTAAAAAAGAAAATAATAAAACAAAGACTGTTAGCTCCATGGTATAATACTGAAACTCGCAAATTAAAGCAGAGAGCTTGAGAGGTATTGCCGTTCCACCAAACTGGAAAATTCTCGTTTAATTTGGCAAGATAGTCTTAAAACTTATAGGAAGGCCCTCCGTAATGCCAGAGCAGCGTACTACTCATCATTAAAATAGGAAGCCAGGCCAGGGTGACAGAGAGTCACAGCTCTATTGAGCCAAGTATTCCCATAGTTACGACTTCATGAGCTTCTTTAATGATAAAATTCTATTAGAAACAAAATTCACCAAGACCTGCCCTCAACTGGCACCGACTTATCTCTAAACTCAGGAACCTTAGAAACAGCTGTAAAACCACATATATGTTTAGACTGCTTTGCTTCCCTCAATCTTTACCAACTAACTTCATTAATTTCTTCATCTAAACCATCAACCTGCCTCGTAGACCCCATCCCGACTAGGCTGCTTAAAGAAGTTTTACCCTTAGTCAGCACTCCTCTACTAGATATGATTGTTGTGTAGTGAAAGCTTCATCTTAATTACCAGAATGGGTGTCGTTCAAACTGAACGTTTATTCTCCAGCATGCTGCATTTGTATCTGCAGCATGTGCTGCTATAGGCCTAGACTGCCGGGGAATTTCCGACACCCTCTGTTCCAATTTTACTAGTTGTATTGTTACTAGTCCTATTGTTGTTATTATTATTATTATTATTATTATTAGGGGTCCAAGCCCGAAGTGGGCTGGGAACCCGCGAGTGCAAGGCACCGCGGCTCCCAGGACCGCAAAGCGGCTGGGAACCCTATTGTTTTCGGTTTTTATTTTTTCTTCCGTGCATAAAACTGATACTGCGGCCTAGACGGTAACTGCTAGGGAAACGAAATTCACAAGGTAGGTTCACAGCCTCAAGAGTACCTCAAGAGCAAAAATCTGCACATTTCTACCTCTAGGGGGTGCTATAAGCAAGGTCAACGCGTTTGAGCTTGGAACTCCCGCCTATGAAGGCGGATATCAAAAACCTTATATCCACGTGTTCGGGGGATCGAGCTGAATCTCCTGGTATAGGCCACGCCCATGGACTTTTTTTTCCTGCAAAATTGTGAAAACTGAAAAACCTATTTTGATTAACTTCTCCGAAGTCGCAAGTCCGATCGGCACCAAACTTGGCACGGACCATCTCTGGATGAAGCTGATACAGGTTTGTGCTCCCCAGATCGATACGTGAAAAACTGTTCCAATCATAGGCTAACAATTATTGACGCCAAACAGCAGTAACGGGAACAGATATCATATCTTCTGTTTGGAATGGCCGATCAACACCAAACTTGTGCAAAATATGGTGTAACTCACCCCTAGGTGGCACTATTTAATCCAAAAAAATTTATGCTCTATAACCACAAGTCACATGAACACAAAACCTAAGCCAAATTGTTCAGCATGGTTCCCTCACTACATGGACCAAAGGGGACCCACATATGCCAATAGGTGGCGCTGTTATTGCAGATTAAAGATGTGGGAAAAAAATTCCATTGATTTACATACATTATATATCACCAGTACCACACCAAATTTGGGTCAATGCTTCCCCATGGGCCCCTGATGATACCAGGAAAATTTCGTTCAATTCGGCCTAAAGGTGGCGCTATAATTGAAGCTCAAATACCATAAGAAAATCCCACTCATTTGAATGGGATTTGAACCAACGAACATTTCACCTCATAACTACGCACTGCTATATCGCACATTCAAAAACCTTATATCTACGTGTTTGGGGGATGCTACTGATTCCTGTGGTATAGGACACGCCTCTGTGCGATGACGTTTTAATTTTGCAAGATTGCAAAAACTGAAAAAACGATTTTGATTAACAATTGATGTCTGATCAACACCAAACTTGTCAGGGACCATCTCTGGACGAAGCTGATACAGGCATGTGCTCCCCAGATCGATACTGTTCCAATTATAACCTAACAAATATTTGAAAAAAAACAATATAAACAGGAAATGATGTCATTTCTTCGCTTTGGAATAGCCAATCAGCACCAAACTTGGAGAGAGAGGGCAAGAGAGGACCAGAGAGAAAGAGGGAGGGGGATGGAAGGAGAGAGAGAGGGGAGGGAGGCAGCCTACACAATATACACACAGAGGTACAGACAGTAAAGGTAATGTTGCTATAGCCTGAATGAGAAATGGTACAGATATTTATCGTAGTGTTAATGATTATAATAAAAATAGGACTAGTAACAATAATTGGAACAGAGGGTGTCGAGCAGGTGACTCCACAGATCCAGACACCACATCTCCAGAGGCAGAAACACCTGCAGGAAGTGATAGGAGGAGAGAGGAGAGGGATGAGAAAGCACAAGACTACAGGAAATGGAAAAAGTAGAGTTAGTAACATGCATTAATGGGATGCGGTTGCATACAGAGGGAGAGAAAGAACAGGAGAGAGGAGCTCATTGCATCATGGGAAATCCCCCGGCAGTCTAGGCCTATAGCGGCATAACTAAGGGATGGTTCAGGACTCACCTGAGCTCTGGCTCCCATTCTACTTTTGGAGACTCAAGGAACCACAAGTAACCCTGCATTCTGGGAGCGCAGTTCTCTGGTGGGGTAGTAAGGTACTATGAGCTCTTTATGATGCTGCTGCCCGCCTCCCGACAGGAAGGACTAACTGCAGGCACCGAATCGATGACTTGTCTAAGCCCTCATATAAGGAGTTGCAATAGGGCGGGAAGTTATGAAGGCATTTATCACCCTCTCCAAATCTTTAGGAGGGAGATAGGTCTTTACATTGGCTATAGTTCTCAACTGGAAAAAGCAGGATCTAACAGTGGTGGATATCTGTTTATCAAATTTAAATGCACTATCCAATACAACACCAAGACTCCTCACAGTTGAGTGGCTGTTCATTCACTCTCTCCACGTAGCTCCAAACCTCACCGCCAAATCCTCCACTTCCAGTCCTCGATGTTATGAGTCCGTGTGACAACACACCGTGTTTCTGGTCCGCTTGCCGCTGGAGTTCCGCTGGCGAGAAGAAGACTTTCGGTGTCTTCTTCTGGTCCACTCTCGGGGCCTTTCTGAAAGTAGACCCTCTCTCTGCTTTTCTTGCTTTTTTTATTGGCAAAACAACAAAACTCTTGTAGGGGAAGAAGAAAAAAGCTTCAAGTCTTACAATATAATCAGTGTCTGTGCAAATGAGTCTGACAAACACAGAAAATACAATATAAATAAATATATAAAATATAAAATAAATAAACAGAAAAGAAAAAGTGGGTACTAATTAGTCAAAAGGCTATAGAAAACCAAATAAAGCCTCATTTAGGCATAGCATACCAGGGGAGATTTATGAAAACCCGGATATATCTCTACACATCTTTCTTGCAATTTTACTATATTTTACTTTTTTAAGTGATGAACCGAAAAATTTAAAATCACTCTTGAACCATGAAAAAAAGGCTTAGAAGATTTCCACTTACCACAATGGATGTGATATTTACCCATGAGAACGATCATATTCACTAGATCAGATGAGGATGGATCTACATTGTCCATATAAAAGAGTGTGTGACAAGTTCAAAATCAGGATATCATCAGTCTTAAGTGAAATTATGTAGATCAGACCAAAAGTTTTTGGACATGGGACAAAAAAAAAACAAAAAACATGTGTTCCAAAGTCTCCTAAGCTGCCTCACAAAATATACAGGGATCTACTTCAAATTTGAACCTTTTTTTAAGAAAGTCAGCAACTGGATAGATTTTCTAGAGTTTCTTTGATTTTGGGGAGATAGGCCATTTGATGAATTTGAAATGTGGTTAATTTATGGACAAGGTATCCATATTTGGAACCCGTACCACAATCCTCTGTCGTAATAATAAAAAATAAAAGAAGTTACCATTATCATCTAATATTTAATTCACAGACACAATGCTCATACCAATCAATCTTAAACAGTGATTTCCTATTAACTGCAATGAATGCTCTGTATTTTGTGTAGCCATGGTATATTGAACTGCTGACCTTCCGATTAACGGCCAACCCGCTCTACCTCCTGAGTCACAGCCGCCCCTGACCCTGTTATTCCACAGGGTGGATCCATGGGGAGAAAAGTTGTGGGTAAATATAATTTTCCAGTATTGAAGAAAGTGTTTGTGGAAGTTTGAAAGTTTAACAGGAATGTTGGTCACCTCAAAATCACAGTGTCAGAAAAAATCAAGCCCGCATATTTTCATTAACAGAGATCTGGGTATGTCAAACCACATAGTCTGGTTGTGATAAATATATTTTCAACCAGTTAATCTTAAGGGTCCCAGGCATTTCCAAGAAGTCCAAGGCTTTAATACCACCTTTTTCATACTCTTTGACAAATTGAGCTTTCCTAATATAAAGGCTTTTATTTTTCTAAAGGAAGTGGAAAATAATTGAGTTGTTTTTGTAAAACAGAGACATAAAGGGATTGACATGGGTAGATTACTTTGGAAATACCTGTTTTAGATAGCGTAACTCTACCAAAGATAGTGAGGTCTCTGGTTAGCCCGTGACTAAGAGCTTTTTTCATATCTATTAAACGGTCAGAAAAATTGATACCTTCTCTCCTGATCGTATTTTTAAATAAGACTATTCAAATATTTTACTTCAGTTTTAACCTTAATTGAAGCAATACTGGAATCTTCAGATGAATGAATGGGAAGTAGCTCACATTTATGAATACTGAGGGACAATTCTGAAGATTTACAGAATATCGAGACCGTATTGAGGGCAATATTCACCATAGATTTATTCCTTAAAAAGGATTGCTGTGTCATCCACAAAATTACTAATTTTAAATTCTTTATCGAAGATTGAAATACCATGCAGAGCGGGGCTGTTCTTTGTGAGCGTGATAAATAATTAGGTGGCTAAAATAAATAATTTTGGAGAAATCTGGCATCCTTGTCTAATACCACGTAGTACCTCAAATCTAGGAGTTATGCCAAGATTTAAGGACACAGAACTATATGTGCAATTATATAACATCTTAAAAATTATACAAATGTTGTTTCCAAAACCTAAAAAAATGTAGCACTTCAAAAAGGCATGTTCGAAAGTGTCGAATGCCTTGTAAAAGTCAAGAACAAAGGCATCAGTATCAATAAGGTCTCAATAATCAAGCATGTCTAGTAACAGCCTGGTGTGATTATGTATATTTCAACATCTTACGAAAGCTGATCATCAATGAAATTTGATAACCCCTCATTCAGACGATTAGCATAGGCAAGTTTGTAAAGATTACATAATAAGGTAATTGGTCTCCAATTGTCCAGTAAAAGGTTATTTTTATAAGGCTTGGGAATTAGAGTGAGGAGACCATGATTCACAGTAGGAGAAATACTTCCATTTGATATGCAGTTTAACTAGACCCTCTCCCCTCTTACTCCATCACAGAGTGTACTCAGGTTGGAGTCACCCTCCTGACTAACCGGACTCACACAGGAGGCGTGTGCACCACGTTCGTCGTCTTCTTTTTCTTCTCTGAGTTTTATGCTTCTGCATTGAATCGAGGGCGTAGGCTACGGAGCTACGCAGAGGCTACGCCGTCGCCTCACATGCACCTCCTCAAAAATGTAACTACACGTCAAGTCGACGCGGACCGTAATCACTGTGATTAGTCGGCTGGGTAGCCTCACAATGCCTCTGAGCCGACCAGACGTGCCCCATGCTTTGTAGTAGGAACAAACCTCACATTTATCAGACAAACATTTTGCCATAAAGCGTTGATTTTAATCCAGTATGTCCAAATCTTAACCTTGAAAAAACACACCTTATCTCTTCTACATTTCCCTTTTAAACCCTTCACCTTAATTTATTTCTGTATGGTTTAATAGTGTCTCCCTTTAGTATCTGTGTCTTTCTTCTGCCATACGTCACTTACTGCCTTTCTAATTAATGATTTGGCCTCTCCTTTTCCAAAGGGAACTTTCATTATTTCATCATCATTTAAACGCTGTCTTGCAATCTCATCTGCTTTCTCATTCCCATCAACACCAACATGAGCAGGGACCCAACAAAATTGCACATCAATTCCAGCTCTTTGTATTCTTAGCATTATCAAAATATTTCAATCAATAAATCATCTCTTACCGTTTCTTTGTAATTCCAAGACAGGGCTGCAGTGCACAAATGGAAACTCTCTCAGACCTCACCTCTTCTATCCACTGTAACCGTAAAATTATAACAAGCAACTCTGCTCTATATACACAGGTAATTTATCATTTATTCTTTTACATGTAACTACATCAAACTCCAGTATGTATGCCCCTGATCCTACGTGTTCACTCCCTGGATCTTTTGATCCATCAGCCAATATTAGCATATATTTAAAATAATTCTTCTTCACACAATCTTGAACCAAATATCCAATATTATCCATATTACTTTCACTCCATTCTTTCTTCTTCTCTAGAATTTTCAAGTCCACATTGGGCACAGGAAATATCCACGGAGGAACCTTACCGCATACGGTATGTAGTCCATAGTCTATGCTATTTAATCCGTATTCTTTTGCTACTGCATTAATATTCCAACCACATTCTTTGCCTTTCAGTTGTTGTGCATATTCCCAACAGTCACACAGAACCTTTGTTGCAACTTAACCCAATATGCCAATGACAACTTAGAACGTCTTAAAAAATATAATGGCAGTTCATCAGCTTCTACCAGCAGTGCATTAGTAGGAGTGCACCACGTTATGGCTGTGGCGCAGTTTTCAACGGTCCTCAGCCCTGCGTCAACTCACACTGGAAGCGTTTCAGAACTGTTTCAGCAGCGGAGCGTTTAGCCTGCACCACGTTGTTGACTTGTTTATTTGTTAATTTGTGTTATTCTACTACTGATCACAGCGCTTTGTGAACCATTTTCCCCAGTTCCCTGCAGGGCTGAATTTCCCACATGGAGCATTTCAGAACCTGTTTGATTTTGCGGTTTAGATTTAATTGATTTAGTAAGATGTCCTTGATTTTTGTGCTTCTACCATCGTTAAGAAGGCTGCATAGTTTAATTGTTTCACAGTCGTAAGGCGCCATAGCCAGAGTCAGTGGACTTTAGGAGTCACAGCAAAACTGAGTTCCCTTAACACTTATACCCTACATGTTCAGCAGCTTTCTTTTGGATGAACTTCCCTCTCCCTAGCGTAAATAGGATCTGACGTTACAGCTGCACTATCACTTGCTGCTATCACGTTTATCGATTCAAGATTGATGTTGTGGAAGAGTGTGTTTTGCAATAATGAAACTGAAAATTCACTCATACTCTTAGCGCCCCCTGCTGCAGCAGGAAGTGAACCTTCAACAATGCTGCCCCTGCTCCCTGTTCCACCTAGGGTGATTAGAGGCAGAGTTACTGGGTTATTACACAGGAATTGTTCCTGACACTGTGTCAGCTGTTCATCAGAGTGATGGCTTGTGGGAAGAAACTGTTCCTAAGTCTGTTGGTTTGGGCATACAGTGCTCTGTAGTGCCTACCAGAGGGGAGAAGTTGGAACAGGTTGTGTTCGGGGTGAGATGGATCTGCAGTGATGTTTCCTGCCCGTTTCCTGACTCTGGAAATGGATAAGTCCTGAATGGAGGACAGGTTGGCACAGATGACCTTTTCTGCAGTCCTGACTGTCCGTTATAGTCTGCTCCTGTCCTTTTTGGTGGCAGATCCAAACCACACAGTGATGGAGGTGCAAAGAACAGACTGGATGATGGCTGTGTAGAAGTGGATCAGCAGCTGAAGCTGAGTGGAGGGGTCACAAGGCATGGTGTCCGATTGACTCAAGTGGCAGTAGAACTGGTTCAGCTCATTTGCAAGGTGAGAGTCGTTGATAGAGTGGGGGACTTTGGGTTTGTAGTTAGTGATTTGTCTGAACCCACTCCAGACAGAAGTAGCGTTGTTTGCACAGCGACAGCCGTGACAGTCCCCCCCATAAACACAAACTCTCCAGTTTGGGAATTAAACAGTTTAGACCTAACTACTTTTTTTTCTCTATTATGATTGCAGCCTAGACAAGGCATCTGCAATAATGTTCTCTGAACCATTCTTATGCCGTATCTCCGGATTGTATTCTTGTACAATCAACGCCCACCTCATGAGCCTCTGGTTATGGTTGTACATACAGGCTAAGAACACAAGCGGGTTGTGGTCTGTGTAAACTACCACGGGCAGAGAGGTGGAACCAACATAGACCTCAAAATGCTGTAAGGCCAACAACAAAGCAAGGGTCTCTTTTTCGATGGTTGAATAGTTAAGCCGATGGCGATTATACTTCTTTGAGAAGTAACATACAGGATGGTCTATACCCTCTACATCTTCCTGCAAAAGCACGGCACCAGCTCCCACGGCACTGGCATGCACCTCCAGCTTGAACGACTGGGACAAGTCGGGGGCAGCCAGGACGGGAGAGTGGTGGTATCGAACGCGACTTGACATTCTGGGGGCCACACAAGGTCTACTTTAGGGCTAAGTAACCTAGTTAACGGTTCAACCACGGATGAGAAGTTCCTACAAAAAGCTCGGTAGTAACCAGCCAGGCCGAGGAACGAGCGCAACGCCTTACGAGTGGCTGGAACTGGACTCGAGGCAATAGCTTCCACTTTTGCCTCTACTGGACGAACTTGACCTTGACCGACTTGACGGCTTAGATAGGTCAAAGTGGCCTTCCCAAACTCACACTTAGCGAGATTTATGGTAAGGTCGGCTTGAGCAAGTCGAGAAAACACTTCGGAGAGGGTGGACATGTGACTCTCCCACTTTGGTCCTACCTGGAACATCACTGAACAAACTCGGAAACTGAGTAACTAAACCTATCACATCCTGCCTTTGAGCAGGGGAAAGATGTGGTAAGCAGGTAGGCAACTCCTCAATCGCCTCTGAATTGGGGAGACGAGAACCTGGGTAGACGGGACAACGCGGCCGCAAATCGTCGACGTCTGGTACAGGTAGGTGGTAGGGTCAGTCGCAACTACAGCTACCACTCCAGACCGAGGTTTTGCACCAGTTGTGTCTGGTTTGAACCCCACAGCAGTACCCTGAGAGTCTGAGTCCTTTTCCCTAACATGATAGGGTTTTAGCATATTAATGTGACAAACATGGGTTTTCCTACGCCGATCAGGAGTGCTTATCACATAATCTGTGTCTTTTGTGAACCTCATAGGGCCCTGAAAATTTGGCCGACAACGCGGTACCTGGTACCGGAAGTAATGCCAAGACTTTGTCTCCTAGACTAAAGTCACGTTCTACAGCGGAACGATCGTAGTTTCGTTTCATCACGATTTGTGCGGTAGTCAACATGTGCTTAGCGAGTGTATTAGCTCTGTGCTCGTGGAACTGACTTACATAATTGAGCACGTTGTGTGCAGGAACGGACTGCAACGACAGAAACTGGTCATGCAATGTTTGCAGAGGACCACCGAGAGTGTGTCCAAACACAAGCTGGGCAGGGCTGAATCCTAATGATTCCTGTACAGCGTCGCGTGCAGCGAACAAAACGAAGGGGATGCTCTCATCCCAGTCAGTGCCATTGTCATGGCAATGTTTCTTAAGCATAGACTTTAACGTCTGGTGCCACCGTTCTAGCGCACCCTGTGACTCAGGATGGTAAGCAGATGAAACAATATGGTGCACATTTAGTATCTCTAGTACCTGTTTAAACAGTCTGGACTGGAAATTAGACCCTTGGCCCGACTGTACTACATGAGGTAAACCAAAAGTTGAAAAGAATTTAGTTAGAGCCCCAACTATGAGTGATACTGGTTACCGTTCTTCGTACGTGGCAACGTACAAAAGGTGCTTCAATCACAGGTATGGGATGTAGAGGGACTGGGGAAAGTTTTTGGTTAGGCTTCCCTGTCACCTGACATACATGACAACTGCGGCAAAACGTAGCTGTATCTGTCTTCAACCCAGGCCAGAAGAAATGTCTCAACACTGACTGATAAGTCTTAGTGACTCCTAAGTGCACTGACCATTTACTTTCGTATAGTTGAGGACAGTTCCACCGTGCTCTCCATTGACGCTGGCTCCTTCACGGGAGTTGAATCAGCTATCTGCAAAGGCTTACAAAACACTGTATCAGCTAGCGAAATATCTGACCCATCATCACATGTCATCTGGCGTGCCCGCGCACGAGTGACGACGCAGGCTGGAAATACCTTGGGCGACTCTGTGCTGCAGGCAGGGTCTCTTGGTACATCCCAGACTTCCTATCGTTGGAGTAACTTTACCCCCGGCTATGTCATTTCCCATGAGCAACACAACACCCTGTATGGGAAGCTCATCTCACACTGCTACTGGGAAAAAAACCACTGACTAGATCGGACTGAATGTGCACCTTATGCACAGGGCGAGGCGCATATCCCATTTCAATGCCCCTTAAGATGGACCCAAATCCACAGGCGGATTCAACTGAAAAGGGTAGCACGGAAGCTAACACAACCGATTGGGAACAAGCAGTGTCCCGTAACACTTTAACAGACTGCTGGTCTGCTGGCAATCCTGTAAGTGAAATAAGTGCTTTGAGTACAAATTGACGAAAACAGGGATCAACCTCACTTTGGTTTTCACAATTTAACTGAGGGCTTGGTAGATCGTTAATTAACCCGACACCCTTGGGCTGAGACCCATGCGAAGATGACCGGTCTTTGCGTTTCAAAATCACACAATCAGCAATAACATGTCCCCTCTTATGACAGTAATAACACTGACGCTCTTCTTCCTTTGGACTGGGATTCCTAGGAGGATTAGTCTGAGGTAGATTTACTCGACGGGAACTGTCTACAACCTGAGGAAACGCTGGTTTGTGAATTAGCATATACTCATCTGCTAATGTAGCTGCAGCAGATAATGTTAACACCTTTTGTTCATTTAACTACATCACTATGCGTTTGGGTAGGCAGCGTTTAAGCTCCTCTATTTAACAAAGTTCTCTAACTAAACTGAACTCAGCTACATTAGATGACGCAAGCCACCGATCAAAGAGAATGGCGTACCTTGAGCCGCGCTTCTCCTAGCGATCGAGCACTGCTGGCAGAGGACGGATCAATCCTGGGCAGCGTGAACGGCGTTGCCAGCCTTTCACCTGCTTTGTCTGAGTCCGCTACGTCCGTGGCAGTCAGGGCGTGACCTCCCCTTTGACAGCTGAACCAGCAACTGGGAACATGAGCTCTTTCTCGGGCAGTTCTAGCACTACAAGTATCCCCCTCTCAACTAATGCTAACCATAGCATAGGCTTCAACTCCTTTTTAAGAATGGTTTTGGGAACCGAGATGCCAAAGTGGGCTGCTAACTGGAGCAACTCGTCTTTCCGACACATATCAAATTTCTCTACTGAGGGCTTTTAGAAAGACCTCAATCTCAAAACATGCAGCGGCCATGATAAGAAAGATATCCCGGACGAGCCCCCATATATATTACGACCCCCTGTTGGTCTAGGGGAGTGGGGGCCATAAACATATAGGCACAACTGGTATAGATCTTAAAAAGGTAACTTTTATTGTTAACACGGAGACGCAGACAGGTAACAATAAACAAAAGGAGGGTGGATGAGGGTGCTGCGAAAATAACAAACCAAGTTAAAATAAAAAGGTCCTCAAAAGGAGGCCTGTACCTATCTATCTATTTAAGCAGAGTTGATTCTTGCTACATAAAGAACACAAAGAGCACAGCACCCACTCCACCTGATGAAAACTAACGCAATAGTAAACAAAAATACTAAGTGAATTTCTCCACTGCGCACAATGTAGAGCTAACAAACAAGGTATGCAAATGGTTTCACTAAACACAATGTACAGCTAACAAGCAAGGTATGTGGATTGTTCCACTAAACACAATGTACATCGAACAAGCAGAGTATGCAGTCAATACCAGCAGCACACAAGTCAATAGGCAGTGACAAGCTGCCTGGAGCAACAGGTGGACTCTCCTTATGAGCAGGAGGTAATCAATGTGGTGACGAGCCATTGGTTGAGTGGAAACAGAGGGAACCAATGGGTGGGACTGATGTCAGCACCCCAGAAACCAGGAAGTAGGCGGGTCTTCATTCCACAGGGACACAGCCTACTTGGTAGAGGTGAGACAGAAAAGGGGAAATACAAAGGTGACAGCGACAGCCGTGACAGCATAGAACTGGTCTTTTATCCTCTCTGAGTACAGTTGTTTAGCTTCTCACACCTCCTTGCTAAACCTGTACGCCCTGCACCCGGCTCGGTCCCCACTCCTAAATGCATCCTCCTTTTCTTAGCTGTCTGAGTTTGGCTGTAACAAGCTCCACACACTGTATCCGGTCGGCCAGAATGTGCTGTGTGTCGTGCACATTGGCCTGTGGCGGAATATAAACACCGACCAGAGTGAATGAAGCAAACTCATGGGGGGAATAAAACGGTTTACAGTTAATGATAAGAAATTCCAGATTAGGTAGCAAAAGGCACATTAGTAAAACGGTGAACTATTAAGCTTCTATAAAGTATACTAGCAACAAAATGTCTGTTAACTTGTAATCACAAGAAAAGCTCTCGTAATTACAAGATATTTTTTCCTAATTATGAGATATTGATCTGGTAATGACGAGATAAAGTGTCTATTTTTTTTTTCTTTGGTGAACGCAATGTAGTTCTGTAGCCAGCATTCACACTGCAATTTCATCAGAATTTGATTCTCTAGTTTGTATGTATTCTAACTGTGTTGAATTCCAATGCCAAACCTTTGAAACAGCAGCCAGGAAAGGGCAGTACAAGACCACTTGCTGGGAAATCTGTCCTGATAATACAGAGCAGGAGCAATCTGTTAATTGAAATGGGAACAGAAGAGATGAGGTGACACAATGACACCTTTATGAGCTGACTTGTCTGTCACTCACTTACTGCTTTTTAATGAGACCCCAGAAGGACGGGGAGGAGAGACGCATGGTGACTGACATTGTTGTTCAGTTAATTATTTCTTCTGAGTGAATTAAGGCTCAGTTTGTTAACCGACATATGCTACTCCAGTCTGCATGTCTAAGTGTCCTTGGGCAAGATACTGAACCCCAAATTGCTCCTAATGGCTGTTTCATCTCTGCCATCAGTGTGTGAATGAGGTTAATGCGATATGTAGTGATCTGAGTGGTCGTAAATATAATATAAATGTGTTATACAGTCCATTTACACGATTATAATTTAAGTTGACAAGCAGAAATAAAAAAGTCTCCTTTTTACATAGACTGACAGTTGAAGCAATTCCAGATTTGAATGGACAAGCATGTCTAGATAAAAACTGAAGGAAAGAGGTCAACTACAATTCCCAAGGATTATTTTGATTAGAAACATCAAATCACTGAACTTAGATTCTGTTCTGTGCTGCTAACAACGGACGAAAGCTAAAGATTACATGTTTTTAGAAAACTGTACACTGTATATCTACTTTAGGATTGTCAGTTTTGGATGAATTTAATGACATTGGGTATGGGTATTATGACAATGGCAGCTCTAAAACGTGCCAATGTCTGGCTTCTTCATTGTATTTAGAGCCATATGCTCTTAAACCAAATGGGTGGAAAAACATGGTTTCTGAAACAAAAAGATGAATTACTGTAATTCAACCTGTTGGACATAATAAAAACGTATTTATGTTTAAAAGGAAATAGGTATGTAGCAACAAGTCCACAAAATTATATGACAAAATATGTGATTGGTCCATAGAAGTGTTTCCATTGTTAAGAAGCTGGGTTGCTCAGTGCTTTACAAAACAGTCACAAATCACAGTTGAAAAAAAGTCCAAAATAAATCCAGTTCCTTATGTGGAAACTCTGGTTAACATTTGGTTAGGTTGAGGCAGAACAATGTTGGTGAAGTTTAGGGAAAGATCATGCTTTTGGTTAAAATTACTACTTTGTTAAGATTAGGGGACCTTCATTAATAAGTAAATGTGGATTAATATTGGATGGATGGGTCAACAAAATTGTGGACTTTAAAATGGTAAACGTTCATATTTCCTACCAACAGTCAATATTGGTTTCTTTTAATCATCTCCAAACGCAGCGAATGGGCTGATGCTGATGTAGGGGACTCCAAGAGAACTTTCAGGCAATCATGTCTTTCCACAAAAACTGAAGCCAGGCCAACAGATAAGCTGTGACGGTAGTGAGATGGACTCCAATATGCATGTGTTAAGTTGCTGATTCTGTCTTCCATGCATGTGTGAGAATAAATGTATTACAGATGGAGGGTGAGAGGGCCCAAATCAGACTGCATATGTATAGTATTTTGAAATAAATAGGATCAATGGAGGTATAACATAAAAAATCTAACCACGGTGTAGTTTGAAAAGCATTGCCCCAAGGCACTCAACTAGTCAAACTTGTGTGTGTGTGTGTTTGTGTGTGTGTGTGTGTGTGTGTGTGTCGCTCTCGCAGATATAGAGCAGCTGTTCATTAGAAATGTGTGAGTGAAGAACACCGCAGATATTAACAACAATCTTTGGCTCATTAAAGACAGAAAAGAACAACCAGTCACAGATGACACACATACACACACAGGCTCATCTGCCTGTGATCATAACGCTGTTGTTAATTACAAAAGACAATAAAAACATAATAAACAAGAAAAACACAAGCAGCTACAACATGTCAGTCATACAGAATCACTGACCCACACATCAGATTCCTCCTCTGCAGTCCATTTGACTCCATACAGACAGACTGACGGATCCACACCCACACACAGCAAATTGAGAACATCTGTTCATCAAAAAGGTGTTAACTAAAATAATCATCAACAAAAAAAAATAACACAAGTAAATAAAGAGCTCACTCATTAACAGAATCCGCTGCTGCTGCTGTTATCTCTAATAGACAAATCACACACTAACTACAAACTAACTTTCAAGCAGCTGTATGTTTCTCCATGCCTTTTTCCATCCCTCAACTTTTGGAGGCAGAACATGTAGCAGCATTTGTATAGATGGAATTCAGTCACTTGAGCATGCTTTGTCCAAATGCAGTGACTGATGTTTGTTGGATGATGATGGATGATAGCAGACAATCAGGGTTCCCACTCTTTTCTAGACATCATTTTCAGTACTTTTCCAGGACATTTTCAGTAATGATCAAGCTGGTGTGACCGACAGGGATCAAGTCATTACGTCATAATATGTCTCTGTGGAAGTCTTATTTTGAAGACAAGGAGTGTATGGCAATAACTAATTTACGAAATGATATATTACAAGTGTAGCAAACCTAAATTTAGGTTTGCTACACTTGTAACTGAATTTACCATACAGAATTGAATACGAGTGCACTCCAGATTTAGCTGCAGCCAGCTGACCGTGTGCTTCTCCCTATACCGCAGTTCTGTGTCCATGCATGCAGCAAACTGAAAGCACTGTCTGTCGGAGCGTCTACATGAAAAGAGAAGGAATACATTGCTGGTAGTGTCTTCAGAGTTGTTAAACACCTCAGTGCACTGAAGGAAGCCATCTGACTGTGTGAGGGGCAAGATCGTTGATGTCTGCAGGCAGAGTAGGAGCTCTCTTGTCTGACTGGTCCACCAATAGCAGAGAAGATGACCCCTTGAGTTATCAAGCACGTAAAGTTTGGTTCAGATGTGAGCATGTACACTGAAGTTACAACAACTTCCTGTGTCATGGCGAAGA
>NC_060171.1:35952705-35960256 GCF_021292245.1 Micropterus dolomieu | reverse complement strand
GTCACTTCCTGTTGCCAGCAGGTGGCGCTATGACTGTGGGTGAATATCAGCATGTACATGTGTTCAGGGCGGGACTCTCATCCTACATGTACAGTTTGGTCCAGATGTGAGCATGTACACTGAAGCTACGACAACTTCCGTGTCATGGCGAAGAGTTGATCTTTGACGCCACGCCACGGACACGCCCATTGACGAAAACTTGCAAATAGCACAACTTTTCATCTTCAATGCCTTTAGAAGGCACAGCAGAAATTTGAGGTCGGTCGGACTAAATCCCTAGGAGGAGTTCGTTAAAGTACGAAGTGTGTAAATCATCCAAAAATGGCCATAAAATTCAAAATGGCCGACTTCCTGTTGACTTTAGGCTATGGGTTCTTGAGGCTTTTTTTTCTGTGCGTCTTGATATGATACATGTCCCCAGAAAATTTCGTACATGTAGGTTGAACGTGAACGAGGGGCTAATTTTTTCCAATTTTCTAGGTGGCGCTAGCGAGTCATTTTGCAACGCCCATGTGCGAAACTTGTAGAAAACGAAATTTTTCACCGGTTCTGACATGTTTGCAAATTTTGGTGAGTTTTCGAGAATGTTTAGGCCATGTCAGTTGAGCCTACTTTGCAGAAAAAAAAATAAATAAATAAATAAAAAATAAAAAATAATCCGAGCAAATTCAATAGGGACCTCACACGGTCGTGCTCGGGCCCTAAAAAAAAAAAAATAATAATCCGAGCAAATTCAATAGGGACCTCACACGGTCGTGCTCGGGCCCTAAATATAATCCGAGCAAATTCAATAGGGACCTCGCACGGTCGTGCTCGGGCCCTAAATATATAATCCGAGCAAATTCAACAGGGACCTCACACGGTCGTGCTCGGGCCCTAAAAATATAATCCGAGCAAATTCAATAGGGACCTCGCACGGTCGTGCTCGGGCCCTAATAATGTGACCACATGTATCTAAGAAGTCATTCACAAAAATTCACCCGTTTTGAATACATGTATTCCACAGAAGTGGTTGGTCTCCTACAGTAATTTCAGAGTTCATCCATAGTATCTGATTCTGCATATCATATGGAATTTCAGGAGGATGGTACAGGAAATTTAACCATGCTTTAAGTACGTCTTTAAAAAAGGGTGATAGTTCTTTCAATTGGTTCTGAAATATTTATTTAATATGTAATAATTTTAATTGAAAAAATGGAAATAAATCAGAACCAAAGAAAGAAAAGGATGTATATAATTTTTACTGATGAGCCATTGCCTGTGACGCTATATTTTATTAACCCAAGAAGCTTTTAAAGAACCGTTCATTGCTTGGAATTCTTTTAAATTTAATCCACCATTTTCATATGAATTGTATAAATATTGTCTCTTAATTTTATCCGGTTTACTATTCCATAAAAATTTCAAAGCATTTAACAAAAGAAGTGTCAGGAGTTGGGAGAGTCATTATTAAATAAACAAATTGGGGGATTACCAATGAATTAATCAATGTGACCTTTCCTTGTAATGTAAGTGAACTGCTCCTTCATGGCTGTCATGCCATCTCCTTTTAGCATTTTTTTGTCATAGTTGGATGGAACAATATTTTTAAAATTATCTGGTAAAGTCTAAAATGTCTTACGGAACCGTTTGTCCATCTAATTGGAGCAGAACAACTTAAATTAAAATCTGTACCATTTATCGTCCCTATTCTCAATATTTGGCACTTCTCAAAATTTGGTTTCAAACCTAATATTTTGGAAAACATATTTAGATCTGTGATCAAGGATTCCAAAGTAGATTGTTTTGATTGTATAGAAAAGGTTGCATCATCAGCATACATTGTAAGTTTTGTCTCTATACCATTTGGCTTCAAACCCACAATATCTGTATTCTTTCTAATTTTAATTGCTAATCTTTCAGTACATATCAGGAACAAATACGGTGACAATGGACTCCCCCTGGCGAACCCCTTGTGTTAGGGGAAATCCAGTAGATAAATACCCATTATTTATGACTCTAGTGATGGTGTGTTTATAGTGTCTCAAACCATTTGATAAAATTCTCTCCAAAATTAAAATAACAAAGACATTTCTTAATGAACTCCCATCTAACTTTGTGAAAGGCCTTTTCAAAATCTGGCATAAATAGTAATCCTGGTTGTTGAGTATTTTCATAGAAATCTAAAGTGTCAAGTATCTGTCTCACATTGTCACCAATATCTTCCTTTTATAAACCCTACTTGCTCATTCCCTATAATACCATTAATCCCTTTTTTCATTCTTAATGCAATGCGTTTGGAAAGAATTCGGGTGTCAACAGAGCAAGGTCAGAGGACACCAATTTTTTAAATGCATAGGATCTTTAAATTTGCCATCTGGGTTTTGCTTTTTAGAGTAATGATATAACTCCTTCTTTTTGGGAATTAGATAATATTCCTTTCTGAAATTAATAATTAAATGAGGTCAACAGAGGTTTTTTTATTTCTAGAAAAAATGTCTTTCTATCGGAATACCATCAATGCCAGGCGATTTTCCTGACGAAAATAAGTTGATAGCCTCCAATAACTCCTGCTCTGTTATTTCTCCCTCACAGCTTAACTGTTTGGAAGAGGAGAGCTTAGGAACGTTGTCTGAAGGGAAGAACTGTTCAGTCACATTGCTTAGATGCTGTAATTCTTCATCTATAGAGTATAGAGATTTAAAGTATTCTATTTCTTCCTGTAGTATTTCTTGTGGGTTTGTTAATAGAACATTATTTTTATTAAACTCATGATATTTTTTTGGGCCAAATTTCTTTGATTTAGTTTTAGAAATAGGGCTGTACATTTTTCCCTATTCTTCATCCAAGTCGCATGTGAATTAACAATAATTCCATTCACATGTCCATAATAGAGGCTCTCCAATTCATCTTGTTTTCTTTTAATCAGAAGCTCATTTTCCACCGTATATTTTTTGTCTATAGCTATATGTAGTTCATTTATTTAATCTATAATTTCCTTTTCTTTTTTAAAATTTATTTTTCGTTTGTATGAGCTCATTTTAATTGTATGGCCTCTGAAAGAGAAATTAAAGTCTTCCCAAATATTGTGTGGATTTGAAGAATTTTCATTGTTTTCAAAAAATTCTTTGATGAATTTTTTTGTTGTATTAATAAACGCATCATCATTCAGAAGGGACAAATTGAATTTCCAGTAACCACGCCCTTTAGGGTATTGTGAGTTGTTTATCTGCATGCAAACTAGAGCATGATCTGATCTTAAACGATCAGAAATATAGCATTTTAAGGTTTTAGGCACCAGTGAAAAGGAAATGAGAAAGTAATCAATTCTACTGGCTTGCGGTCCTCTGCGACATGTATACCTTATTGTATCTGGATGTCTCCAAATGTCCACAAGATCTAACGATGCAGTAAGTTCTTGAATTTCCCTGAGTGCATGAGGATGATTGTTACATTTATTTAAACCAAAATGATCTTTATTTATGTCTAAAACAGTATTAAAATCACCGGTTATTACAATTTGATTGCCTTTTATTTCATTGAGACAATCACTTATTTCATTAAAAAAGGTTGCATTATCTTCATTAGGGGCATATATATTAGCTAAAGTTATTTGCAAGTTTAAGATAGTTACATCTATTATTATCCATCTTCTTTCCTTATCTTTATTTATAGAATGAATTGTGTAATCTACATTTTTTTAAAATAGAATCATTATTCCTCTAATTTTTAATGTGTTTCTTGCATGCAAACAATTTGAATATCTTTCTTTTCGTTTAGCCACGTAAAGATCTCATTTTGTTTGGAGACATTTGCCAGACCCTTACAATTATATGTTGAGATTCCAATATTACAGCTTTCCCTCAAATTTCTCTTAATAGTTTAAATACTCTTCATTAACATAATTATTCCTAATATTTTCTCCACTCACGCACACACATTCACACACAACAAAACATACATAAACCTGTAGAACAAACAAGACATAATCCATAATTTGTTCCTTCCCATCCACACTCTACCCCTCTCCCCCCTCCCACACCCTCTACCACCCACAACCACCCCCCACCCTCTACCACCCACTACCATCCCTAGACTTCCTCTCTTGTTAAGATTCTGGAATTGCCAACCCATGCTATAGTTCCCTAAATAACCAAATAGAGACAACTGATAACCTCAAATAAGTTCCTATTGCCAGCATTATACCCGCCAAAAAACAAAGTTGACAATAAATTCAACTCAACTCAAGTTCAGAACTATCGACCAGTGTCTCTTCTACCTTTTTTATCCAAAATTATTGAACGGGCAGTATTCAAACAGGTCTCAGAATTCCTCTCAGGGAATGACCTCCTAGATCCATATCAGTCTGGTTTTAAGAGTGCCCACTCTACTGAAACGGCTCTTCTGTCTGTAATAGAAGCCCTAAGGTCAGCTAAAGCTGCAGCCCAATCCTCGGTTCATCTCGTATCAGCTGCCTTTGACACAGTCAACCACAGGATCCTGCTATCTGCTCTCTCAGCAATGGGCATCTTGAGTAAAGCACTCCTGTGGTTCGAATCCTACCTCTCGGGGCATTCCTACAATGTTTTGTGGCAAGGACAATTATCCAATTATATTAGAAACTTGGGTGTCATGATTGATGACCAGCTGTCCTTTTCAGACCATGTTGCTACTGTCTCTCGGTCATGCCGCTTTTCTCTATACAACATAAGGAAAATCAGGCCCTACCTCACTCAGTACGCCACCCAGCTTCTGGTACAGGCCATGGTTATCTCTCGTATCGACTATTGCAATGCCCTCCTAGCAGGTCTCCAAGCTTGTGTGGTGAAACCACTTACATTCCTTCTCGGCCCCTACGCTCCTACCAACGAACGCCGCCTGGCTCTGCCATACCTTCACACAAAGCAATCCCAGTCCCAGCTATTCTCATCTGTGACACCACGATGGTGGAACGAGCTACCACATGCCATCAGAGCAGGGGCGTCCCTCTCTAACTTCAAGAAGCTCTTGAAAACTCATCTCTTCCGAGAACACTTCCTCTTATAACACCTCTAACTCCTAACCTCTAACATGCACTTCCTGTGCTCTTCTTCTTCTATCCCCTACAATGATCTTGTATTGATTGCACTTTTTGCTAACTCTTACTTCCTTCCCTAGGTATCTACCCCATTGATGTGATATGATGATATGTGAGCTCTTACTAGTATTTATTGCTGCACTTACTAGTATGTATTGTCAGTTGTAGATCTGTAGTTGATGCTCTGTTGATGCTTGTATGTTGTTCCTCAAATGTAAGTTGCTTTGGATAAAAACGTCTGCCAAATGAGTAAATGTAAATGTAAATTGCTCAGATTGTAAAGAAAATACCTAACTAGAAGCCTGTATACCTGAAGATCAGCTTAAGTTCTGTCACTTTTATGTTCTCATGACAACACTGCCTCGATGACGGCATCACGGAGCGCCGTTGTTTTCATTGGGACCACCAGTTGCACCACTTATCTCCCCATATAACTAGTATGTTATTTGTTTGTCTTTGTATAAACGACCATCGATATAGAGCTTGTCAACCGACAGCCTAGTTTTTTTATTGTTCTTCCTTGCCTCCGCCATTATGGGATATAGGAGCTTCCTCCGCTTTATTATCTCCACAGGGAATTGGTCGCTGATGGAAAAGTTGGACCCTTTGAGCTCCTTTCCCCTTCCCATTACGGCAAGTTTCTTTTTAAAGTCCACAAACTTTGCCACCACTGGACGGGGCCACTTTTTGTTTTGTCCAAAGCGGTGCACTCTTGAAAAGGCAATGGATTCAACATCTCCATCCGTCATCTTGAGCTGCTGCTTCAAAAAAGTTTTTACAAGAAGCTCTGTTGCCTGATATGTGTCCACCTCTTCTTCTTCTTCTGGAATCCCGTGGATAATGATGTTCTCCCTCATACTTCGGTACTGTAAGTCTAAGATGTCTGATGATGTTTTATGATTGTCTTGTAGTTGTTGTGTGAGCTTTTTCAGAAGTGACGCATTCTCTTCTTTGAGTACATCCATTTGCGCGTAGCTAAAATCCAGTGATTGTTTTAAGTCCTCAATGTCACTAGATTTTGTAAACAAGTCGAGTTTCTGCAGTTGTTGTTGCGTTGTCTGTATTGAGTCGCAGATTTCTTGTACGTTCTTAGATAACTTGGACTCCTCTAGCCTGTGCTTGCTTGAGCTTAGCTCTTGTCGACAGCGTTTACTTTCTCGCGTGTCTGACATTGTAGAATAATAATAGGTCAGTAATAACAGTCAGTCCTGTTATTTGTAGTCCCTTTTATATCTGTTATTTAGTCTGTGTTTTGGTTCCATGTCTTAGTTCCCAGTTCGGTGTTAATGTCTTAGTATTTACTCCTGGTCCGTGTACTTCAGTGTTTGTTATTTTGATCTGTTCAGTATCTGTCTTAGAGTTGTTGAGTTTTGGGCTCGGTCCTGTCTGTTGTCCTTTGTCCAGTATCTGTTATATAGTCTGTTGTGTTTTGGTATTTCCCTTATTTGCTGTTCTGTTCCATGTTTGTCCTGTTTCCCAGTCGGTTCGTCTCTGTTCCCTACTCCATTCTGTTAGTCAGTTGTCATGTTTCCTGTTTTGAGGTTCGGTTCCTGGTCTTGTGTTCTCTGTTAGCCCTGCATCTTAGCTCCGAGTTCTGTGTCTCAGTTCATGTCTTAGTGTTTACTTTTGGTCTGTGTACTTCTGTGTTATTTTGCCCTTGTCTGCTCTGTGTTCTCTTTAATCCCAGCTTCAGTCCAAACTTTTGTTTTCATTGTTGGTTGTAGTTCTTGGTGATCTGTCTGCTTGTGTCTTTATTAGTTTAATTTTATTCCTCTGATCTGTTATGTGTTCAGTAACCTGTGTCATGTCTGTTCCCCCAGTTATCACTCTGCATACCAGTCTCTCTGTTTTCCTCTGCTCTCTCTCTACCTGTCTGTGTGGACTCTTAAACATCAGATCTCTCTCTTCTAAAGGTGTACTAGTAAATGAACTAATATCAGATTATGATATTGATTTATTTTGTTACTGAAACCTGGCTGGGTGATGGAGAATATGTTAGCCTAAATGAATCCACCCCTCCCAGTCAAAGTAATACTCACATTCCTCGAGGCCCAGGCCGAGGAGGTGGAGTAGCAGCTATCTTCAACTCTAGCCTACTAATCAGCTCCAAACCTAAACTAAATTAAAGCTGCAAGCAGCGTTGGGCGGGCCCTCGCACTTGTAAGCGCGTCCGCGCGTGAGCCGGCCGAGTTGCATATTCTCGAGCTCTGCCGGTGCGGCTGTGAATTTCCTACGCGGTTCCGACGCCGCATGAAGGTGCTATATGTCACTTCCTGTGTCCCCTATGTGGAGCTACATAGCACTTGCCGCTATGAATATAAATCGGTATTGGCGTGTAGATGTCTGCGGGGTGGGAGAGTTATCAAGCACGTAAAGTTTGTTTCAGATGTGACCATGTACACTGAACAATAATGTACACAAACAATAAAATAAATTCCTTTTATATTTCCCTGCCTTGTTGTTTATGTGTACATACAGAGGGAGAATGTGAGAAC
>NC_060171.1:35945859-35952685 GCF_021292245.1 Micropterus dolomieu | reverse complement strand
TCTCTTTAATCCCAGCTTCAGTCCAAACTTTTGTTTTCATTGTTGGTTGTAGTTCTTGGTGATCTGTCTGCTTGTGTCTTTATTAGTTTAATTTTATTTCTCTGATCTGTTATGTGTTCAGTAACCTGTGTCATGTCTGTTCCCCCAGTTATCACTCTGCATTCCAGTCTCTCTGTTTTCCCCTGCTCTCTCTCTACCTGCCTGTGTGGACTCTTAAACATCAGATCTCTCTCTTCTAAAGGTGTACTAGTAAATGAACTTATATCAGATTATGATATTGATTTATTTTGTCTTACTGAAACCTGGCTGGGTGATGGAGAATATGTTAGCTTAAATGAATCCACCCCTCCCAGTCATAGTAATACTCACATTCCTCGAGGCCCAGGCCGAGGAGGTGGAGTAGCAGCTATCTTCAACTCTAGCCTACTAATCAGCTCTAAACCTAAACTAAATTATAACTCATTTGAAAGCCTTGTTCTTAGTCTTTCGCACCCAAGTTGGAAATCGCTGCAACCAATTATTTTTGTTATAGTGTACCGAGCACCTGGCCCGTACTCTGAATTCTTATCTGAACTTGCAGAGTTTTTGTCAACTTTAGTCCTTAAAACGGACAAAGTTATTATTGTAGGGGATTTTAATATTCATGTGGACGTTGAGAATGATAGCTTCAGTACTGCGTTTATCTCTGTGTTAGATTCCATTGGCTTCTCTCTCTCTCACCTTGCTAGTCCTATTGTTATTATAATCATTAACATTACGATTATTATCATTAACACTACTGTAAATATCTGTACCATTTTTCATTTAGTCTATAGCAACATCACCTTTACCGTCTGTACCTCTGTGTGTATATTGTGTAGGCTGCCTCCCTCCCTTCTCTCTCTCTCTCTCTCTCTCTCTCTCACCCCCAACCAGTCGAGGCAGATGGCTGCCCACCCTGAGCCATGGTTCTGCTTGAGGTTTCTGCCTCTTAAAAGGAAGTTTTTCCTTGCCTCTGTCGCCTAGTGCTGCTCTTGGTGGGAATTGTTGGGCTTCTGTAAATAACATCATAGAGTACGGTCTAGACCTGCTCTTTTATGAAAATCGCTGTGAGATAACTGTTGTTGTGATTTGGCGCTATATAAATAAAATTTAATTGAATTGAATTGAGAAAAGTCCAGGCTAGACCAGCTGAAGGCTCGATCATAACCATCACCACAAGATATTTTGTCAAAAATACTCACCAATGAGTAGCTCACCAAAGTAGTCAAGAACTCATAGTCTTCTCTGGAGAATTGGTGCAAAAGAGTTTTTATTCCAATAAAGGACAGAAAAACCTGAGTGACATCCTAGCATGCAACAGGATGGAACTGAATGCGCAGTCAGCGAACATCGCCTTATATTCACCTCAGGCCCCACCCTTCAGGTGGGCATTCTACTTGTGTTCGCTGACCGCACCCTCTTTCAAAGGTTAACATGTTAAACGTGAGTATATAGCAATGTACCTTTCAAAAAGACTGGTCTTATACAACAGTCTGTTATAGTGTACATGTCATGTTCTCATTCAGTGTTACGTGACCTGTCGCAGGTGTCCTCCTAATGACTCATCCTTGCTTTTATATTGCATGTTATTAGATCCTGCATGAGCAAACACTATGGAGATGGGAATCTCCTAGGTGTTAAACGAACATTACCGCACTTTATCTAGTTTTCCAACAATCATTACATCACCTTATTGGGTCTTTGAGTGCATATTGGCTATTCTCCGGTCTCAAAGGTTATCATCATATCACTTTACCAGTACCTGTGTACATCTGCTAGTCTTTACATTCAAGGTCTTGCTGTCAATGATTGACTTTTAGGAGTTCCTTTAAGGTTACAAGCTTACACAGAATAAAACAGTGTACTAAACAGAAACAGTTATGCTTATAACTTGCTCTAATCAAGCTATCATTATACTAATGATTAAAACTTCTACATTAAATTTGTTCTATATTAAAACATCTCTACAGTAGGTTGACATAAACAAAATTAATATTTCACAACAATAGCATATATATCTATGGGGTGGTGATGACGCATAGATAAGATGCTTGCCTTTGGTGTGGGAGACCTGGGTTCGATTCCCACTGTGAGAAATCCACCATTGTGTCCCTGAGCTAGACACTTAACCCCTAGTTGCTCCAGAGGCGTGTGACCTCTGACATGTATAGCAATTGTAAGTCACTTTGGATAAAAGCGTCAGCTAAATGAATAAATGTAAAATATATATATATAAGCAAACCTAGAGAGAGGGTGCGTTTCCTAAAAAACCACTACAACACACTGTAACAGTAAATAAATGACTGCACAAGGACTGAAGGAAACAAGCAAGCATATATACACAAGGACTAACGAGCAGGGCGGGAGCAACACAGGGGACAGAGATGAGGCTAATGAGACAGGCAGAGAGACAACATTTCCCCGCTGTCTCTCTGCCTGTCTCATTAGCCTCAGAGAGACTGGCAGGCAGATTACTGAGAGGGAACAGACATAACAAGTTACTGAACACTAAACATATCAGAGACATATAGCTGAGAAACCAACCGACACAACAGACAGATCGCCAATAACTACAACCAACAGGGAAAACAGACTGAGGCTGGGATAAAACAGAACTTAGAGCAGACATGGGCAAAACAACACAGAAGTTTACAGACCAGAAGTAAACACTAAGGCATGAACTAAGGCACAGGACTAGGAACAAAGACATGGAACCAAAACACAAACTAAATAATAGATACTGAAGTGACCAAACAATAAACTCAGAGAAACTCAGGACAGGATCGTAACAGGGTGATGTTATTGACTTGTTATTAATTTGTCATTAATTTGTCATTTTTGTTCTTCTACTACCTTCTTTACAGCTCTATGTGACTCTGTTTCATTGTGTCAACTTCAGGCTGCATTTCCCACAAGGAGCATTTAAGAATCGGAGCATTTTGCCTGCATGATTTTGCTGATGTTTAGATTTTTTTGATTTGGTAATCAGTGTTTGCATTTTGTGCTTCTACTATGAATTAATAGGCTAAGTAGTTAAATATTTATTGTTGTTTTAAAATCGGGAGTCTCCAGGGTGTTTTATTTTGAAAATTGACCGAATTCTCTATGCCGTCCTGTGTCTGACTTCCTGTCTGGTTCAATCTGCTCTATGGTGCTTGACGCGGCGAGCGGAAAAAAATAGACCTGCTACCTATTCTCTGCGGAGCGGAGAGCTGCTTCTGGGACACTTCTGGGATGCACCGCGGCCTCATCTGGTGGACTCATTGACTATAATGGCCACGATTAGCTCCAGCAACCATGGCAAAGCCATAACACTGTTCACTGATTGGTGTCGTGGAAATTATATTCCTTGTGAGGGGTTGACCAAAGACCGCCTAGAGCGGCATCGGGCGTCTGGCCCCAAGCAAAGGGATGCATCATCATTTACACAGTATAGGTTTCTATGTTTTGGGGAACAGAGATCCTCTCTCGGCCTTGAATGAACATTCCAGGAGAAGAGAGGAACAAAAAGAGAGGAAAACACCAACAACCTCACAGCTCTGTCCTAAACCCTAGTAAATGTGGACAGACTAACATAAGGAATAGAGGAGAGGAAAGGTTAAGGATAAAAAAACAATACTAATATCTATAAGCCATAACGAGAACAGTAATAATAATAATAATAATAATAATAATAATAATAATATTAAAAGATCATACATAAAAGATTAAATGTAAGAGGAGACAATTTTCTGCCATAACAATTGGTACGAGCCTTCCACCGACACTTTGAGTGCCAGTCAAGCTTCATGCCAAGACAGCTAGCTATACATGTCATTCTTTAAAAACAAGGTAAATATAAATAATCATTAAATCATGCCATACTACATTTAAGAAGATTTCAATTAAAATTAGCTACAGAAGGTCAATTTACCTCCATCCAACCTGTACACACAACTCCATCTCCAGTAGATTGAAGTGCTTGCCAGGAGCAAGGGGATTGTGCGCGTGGCCATGCGGTCGATCCAAACCCATGATTGGTCAGTTCACCCCACAAATAGAAACTCTTATCTCAACCATTTTTGACTCGCAGAGATTTTTACCTTGCAGAACTTAATAACTTGCAAAACTTTCTGACTCGTAAGGAAAAGTTTTTGACAAAGAGGACAGATTAACAAAAAGACCTGCTTGTTTTTAATTACAAACTTGATTCCTGTGATCACAGTGCGAGAAATATGTTCTCAAAATATATTTTTGCTTGCAATATCTTTTTTTCTAACAATTTTAAAATCAGCATTGGTTCTTCTTCTCTAAAGCGGTTTTGCCGTGGTTTTTCTCTTGCTTCCATGTTTTCCCTGGTAAAAAATACTTTCATATCTAACTGCCTAACTTCAACATACAGAACTGTCATACTGACACCAAAATGTCTCTTGAAAGTAAGGTTGACGGCCAGAGCACAGACAGAATCAGAATCAGAAATCTTTATACTTTATTGATTCCCGGGGAGAAATTCTTAGGTCACAGTTGCACACATTTCACATCAGGACATAAAGCAATAGAAATAACAGTTCTATTGGAGGTGGACAACTGGTTTGTTACTGTGAGTTTATTGTGACTGCTTCTCTCTCTGCAAGGACAAAGCTGCTCTTTTCCAGGAGAACGATCGAGGTGCATTGTTATAAAACAATCTCAGGGAAAGATGAATAGCTCAGCTTCAGAGTGGACAAAGATTGCATTTATTTATTGTTGATTGTCTTGTTTATACTTTGCTCTGTTGCTGTCATTCTGACTACATGAAATAGGCAGCAGAATTCTGTGTTCTGTCAATTACAAAATTGATGACAAAATGTACTGAGGGAGGAAGAATTGGGGTGCAAAGTTTTGATACAAAATACCCCTCTGTGGACCAGGCGTCAAATATTCTGCAAGCATTGCAGCTTTATGCTGACAGTAACTTACATACATACAGCTGGTGACATTTTTACATTTTTCTTCTTGTCAGCAAACACCACGGGCAGACCCAAACAACAATGAATGTATCCAACAGTGCAATGTATTGTACAGTACATTGACCAACAGTTTTATGGAATGACTGAGCCTCTAAAAAATGTTGGACTAACACATTGTTGGTTTTGTTGTAAAGCTGCCCTTTTCCTTTAACAGGAGCTGAAACTCTTGTTTTGAACTCAAGATTTTTTTTGACCTTCTCATCTTGCTGCAGTGATGTTTAAAGTGTGCCAGTAATGCATCACTGCTGGGTGTGGTCACAAGAGTTCTCTGTCAGATATGAGTGGAAGCCCTATGTTTAAAAGCCCACAAGTCTTTAAGTGAAGAATGAAATGAGCATTATTATAGACTCCACATCTGGATATTGTTAAACATACAAAAACACCAGTATAGTCCATACCTACTGTATATTTCATGTCTCTGCTGAGCGCTGTACAGTGTTACAATGGGAGGAAGAAGACAGAGAGAGAGAGATAGATCAGTCCATCATAACATGCTGAGTAGCTGTATGGACAGCGGGAGGCCTCGCTTCAGTCAGGGCAGAGAATTCTTCTCCGACATTCAAACAGCACAAAAGCTTTGACAGGAGCAACTTGTCAGATGTGACCTGATGATAGAGGGAGAGGGTACTGTCATTAGTTGCTCTTCTTCTACATGTGCTGTCATAATGAAGTGAGGCAGACCTGTCAGCTGCTGCTCCTCCATCTCTGCACGACCACGGAGGAGATGAAAAGAGCAGGATTTTAATGTCTTTTAAAGTTTTTCTTCATCTTTATTTTTTCTGTAATGCTTGTTTATAATTGAATAATTGACACATTACAAATTGCGTGTTTTCAACTTAGTTTGGTTATAAGTTCCTTATAACACATTTGACCCACATTTAAAATACTTAATACCATGGCCATTAAAGAAGAAATGTTAATAAATAGGAATTATTTTGTATAATGGTAAGACATTAAGAAACAACTCACAGCACAACACAGGTGTCCTGCAATCTGACAATTTATTCAAGGGCTTAGGTTTTGTTTCAACATGAGTCCTCACCAAGAAAAAAGTATGGAAAAAATTTTTTTTTACATTTTTTATTTCATTAGGGCACTAACAACAATAATCAAAAAAAATTTTTTTACAGTCCCAGTAGTTTTTCTGATATACAGCTCTACCAAACGGTCGAGATGGATCCTCATGGTAATACTTAAATATGCATTTTAATACCAATAAACTTTAGAAAACATCATATAAAATAACAGTCAACAGCAGAGAAGGCAACTTCAGCACTTTATCCTTAACAGACAGACTTAGATACTGAGACAACGTATCAATGTCGTGTTAGATCACTGCAGATTGTTCATCCGTGTGGTGGTGTAACAGCAAAAAATGTTTTTGGCACCATTCTGGTGCTAAGAACAGAAATACAGTATTTACTTGATTTAGTGTATGGCTTGTTGCTAATATTTAAAATGTTGTTCAATAATCAATGAAGTTACTGTGTAGTGAATACTGTTTTGTATGAACTCTCCTATAAACCCTTGATACGCAATAAGGGATGAAGTGCTGAAGTTGCCTTCTATTCAATTCAATTCAATTCAATTTTATTTATATAGCGCCAAATCACAACAACAGTTATCTCACAGCGCTTTTCATAAAAGAGCAGGTCTAGACCGTACTCTGTGATGATATTTACAGAAGCCCAACAGTTCCCACCAAGAGCAAGCACTAGGCGACAGAGGCAAGGAAAAACTTCCTTTTAAGAGGCAGAAACCTCGAGCAGAACCATGGCTCAGGGTGGGCGGCCATCTGCCTCGACCGGTTGGGGTGA
>NC_060171.1:35920952-35945759 GCF_021292245.1 Micropterus dolomieu | reverse complement strand
GTCACGGAGGTGCTTAGGCCCCAGAACAATAACTTCAGTTTTATCTGAGTTTAACAATAGAAAATTACAGGTCATCCAGGTTTTAACATCCTGAAGGCACATTTGAAGTTTAGCTAACTGATGAGTTTCATCTGGCTTGATCGATAGATATAACTGAGTATCATCTGCATAACAATGAAAGCTTATGGAATGTTTCCTGATAATATTGCCTAAAGGAAGCATATATAAAGTGAAGAGGATTGGTCCGAGGACAGATCCTTGAGGAACTCCATGACTAACTTTGGCATGCATGGAGGACTCATCGTTAACATGTACAAACTGAAATCGATCTGATAAATAGGACTTAAACCAGCTTAGAGCGGTTCCTTTAATGCCAATGAAATATTCCAGTCTCTGCAATAGGATCTGATGGTCAATGGTATCAAATGCAGCACTAAGATCTTTTGCATTTATATTTGAAGCATTTTTGTGAAAGCAATAAAAAGTGATGCACAGTTTAGTCCCCACTGACTTCTGCTGTACTGACTGTGTGTTTTGAGTTAGCATGAGCAAAGGTGAGAGCAGCTTTGACCAGAATGTCCAATAATTCCACTGAAGATGGGAAATAAATCCACTGGCCTTGTTTCCCTGATGTTCATGAGCTATATTCTGGCAAGAGAGCTCCAGTTAACACAGCAGAAAACTTACTTTATGTACAAAACAAGACAAAGCAGCATGCGCCAAACACAGAATCAGCCAGTGACTGAACCCTGACCTAGCCTTTGCTGAGTTTAATAAAAAACAATGAATGAGGTCCACAATTTGTAGTATCTCATTTGTGTGTGTGTATGTCTTGTTTTCCAGCATGGAGATCTGCCACCCAAAGAACAACATCACCATGTGCCCTCTATGTGACAGAGTGTGCAGCTACTGGAAACTTAGCACTGCCTGCGGAACAGCCAGGGCCAGTCACCTGTTCGACAATCCTGCCACCGTTTTCTTCTCTATATTCATGGCTCTTTGGGGTGAGTGAACACATCAGCTCACTCCAAAATACATTTATACAATCACTTTCCACTTATGAGGTCTACCTAGCTAAACTTTATGGTCATTTTGAGGGCTGTAGCTTGTGGTGCCATTGAGTTGACCCATGATTAAACCATGCCCCCTCTTACTTATCTGTCAAGTTTTCCATTCTAGCACTGCAAGTTTACTTGACAACTGTGACAGATTTACACATTTTGACATTTAGGTCATTTTTTAAAATTGGTACTTCATTTCAGAAAGAAGTAGACAGAAGTAGACAAACACAGACGTCTGACTTGTGGTCAGTGCTTTGATTTTCCCAGCTGAAATATTGTCAGATTTTTCCCATACAGTGAATGTTCCAATCTTGAAGTTGTCTAATGAAACCTGTGAATCCTCAAAATATTGTTAACTAATCATATGCTTGAGGTTTCTACCTCTTAAAAGGAAGTTTTTCCTTGCCTTTGTCGCCTAGTGCTGCTCTTGGTGGGAACTGTTGGGCTCCTGTAAATAATATCACAGAGTATGGTCTAGACCTGCTCTTTTATAAAAAGCGCTGTGAGATAACTGTTGTTGTGATTTGGCACTATATAAATAAAATTGAATTGAATTGAATTCCCATACCCCACCAAGGCTCTCTGCAAAATTTGGCGCCAATCAGCCACTAGGTGGTGTTAAAAATGCCCATTTTTGCCTGTAATTTTTATTTTGCTAAATCTGCGAAAACTTTTTCAAACTCCTCCTGGGCAGTGAGTCCAATGTGCATGAAATTGTGAACACCGACTTTATGGACCCCAGTGATTAAAAGAGTTTTGATAATCCAAAAAATGTGCAAAGAATAAACAACTTCCTGTGGGTTACGGTCTAACAGGAAGTGATGTCATCAATGCATAGGCCAGTGTAAGGCCTATGCAAAATTAGGCACCAGTCGTCCACTAGGTGGCGCTTTTGTTGCAAAATCAGGAAATGTGCTAAATACTTTTTCCAAGCTATTCTTTTTGAATGAAATGTTTTCCAATCTCTGTGCTACTGCTGTCCTCCAGTGACTTGTGTCAAGCCAGTGGGACTGCAGGTCCATACCTGCATACACACATTCTGTATATACATATAAAAAATGCCATAATAAATCTAAATATCTAATTAAATATGGATCCTTTTATACATAAGCGGAGATAGCGTGGGTGCATTGGGTTGGCCGACCCAGGGCCATGGCTAGGCAGGGGTGCTCCGTGGGTCACGAATGTGTTGTCAGTTACTTGTAGACACGACTACACTAGAGAATTTCTTACAGATATCAACCCCTGTAAAAAGAGCGGTGCAGCCATTCTTATCAAATGAAACAGGCACTTCACTCCTGGTTTCAAGGGTAAATCACCACATGAATGACAGTTACCAGGAAAAAACACTATATTCTAAGCAGACACATTTAAAGGTTCAGTTTATAATATTTCTGAGGATTTATTGACAGAAATGCAATATAATATCCATAACTATGTTTTCAGTGGTGTATAAAGACCTTACATAATGAACTGTTGTGTTTTTATTATCTTAGAATGAGCCATTTCTATCTACATAACCATGGGCACCCCTTTCTGTGGAGGTCGCTGTATTTTGTTGTCATGTTTCTACAATAGCCAACAACGGACAAACAGCCTACAGAGCGTGTTTCGTCATCACAGCGTTCTTCTTCTACTTGCATAATTCCGGCAGTGTAGACGTCGTCACTGCAGAAGAAGAAGAAGAGTAAATAATAATAATAATAATAAACAGTCTCTAAGTAGTCCTCTGGCTTATTAGAAGTAAGAAGAGAAGTGACATTTGGACAAATGAACGAGCACACGTGTTATTTAGCACAGAGACGACAGCTTGTGGATGTTAATAAGATGAAGCCAGACGGAGTCGGACAGATACAGACAGATGACCAGTGTTGGGCAGTAACGCGTTACTGTAATAATATTACTTTTCCCATTAACTAAGTAGTGTAACTAATTTGCCTACTTTTCTAAAACGGTAATATTACTAGTTACTAAGGCAAGTAACGCTTGTTACTGAACGCACCATCCTTGACGTAAATCCACGACTGTGCGGCCGCTCAGCGACTTGGTTGTTCATGTCCGCTGATAGCCGAACACAAAAGGAAGAATGGAGAACGAGGGAGAGAGGTGTTCTTTCCACAGCTGTAAGTAGCTGCTGCCAATATTGTGTCACAGTCTAAGATGCAAAGGACATTGTCGTCTATTGTAAATTCATCTGCAGAAGCACCACAACGTGAAACTTACAGAAAGAAACCAAGTCCAGTTCCCCTTGACTTTAACGTTCATTGGATAACTATGACCTGGACGACTGAGAATCTTCACAGACATTTACAGAAAGAAACTCTGGCAACTTATGGCACTGATGCATGGACTCGTCGGGAGAGAGTGGCGTTAATGTAACATTTTGTAACGTCTCGGGTTACGTATGTAACCCTGGTTCCCCGAGAAGGGGAACGAGACACTGCATCGGTTACGACACTATGGGAACGCCTCTAGGCGTAGCAGGTCTGAACGTGAATAAAATTTCTCTAATCCTGTTGGTTTGTTGCTAGAACGTTAAGGTGTGACGGAATAACCGGAGGAGTATAAAGCACACCTGTACACACTCATCATTAGCTTAAACTATGAAGCAGGCGCTTCAGGCGGGGAGAGAGGTGCGGCGGGCCGACGCAGTGTCTTGCTGCTAAACCGTGCCGAAAACCCCCCCTGCCCCAGTGTGCAATAAAGTGGCATGACTTAGAGGAGAGCGCACGAGTGCCAGGTGCCGAAGGAAGGTCAAGACTGTAAAACCGAATGAATGTGTGCGGAGTGGCCCAGGCAGCCGCTACACAAACATCCTGCAAAGAGGCCCCGGAAAGGAGGCTCGAGAGGCCGCCATGCCTCTGGTAGAATGAGCCCTCATAGCCACAGGTGAAGGCAAACCGCGCACCTAATAGGCCAGGGAAATAGTCTGAACAATCCAGTTGCTAATAGTATGTTTGGATGCAGGGAGCCCAGCCCTGGGGGACCCAAAACACACTAGCAGCTGGTCAGCCTTCCTCCAACGGGAGGACCTCAGAGTGTAAATACTCAGTGCTCTGCCAGGGCAGAGCAGATGAAGTCTCCCGTCCTCTGCCGTCACATGAGGTGGAGGTTGAAATGCCTGCAGCACTGTGGACCCTGCCGCACAAGAAGGCACTTTAGGGATGTATCCTGGACGAGGGTGCAGGATAGCCCTAATATTCCCCGGGGCAAACTCCAGGCTTGCGGGGAAACCGAAAGCGCTTGGAGATCCCCCACCCTCCTCAGAGAGGTGATAGCAAGGAGAAAGGCCATCTTGAGGGTCAAGTGCTTAGCTTCAGCTGACTCCAGGGGTTCGAAGGGGGCCTCAGCCAACGCCCCAAGAACCACCTCCTCAGAGGGACCTGCCACCAGGGCCGTCCAGGAGCGACATGATGTCCGAGAACCACACCCGGGTTGGCCAGAACGGGGCTACGAGCAGTAGGCCGACATTGTCCTGGCGGACCCGCTCCAGAACCCCCGGGAGCAGAGCGACTGGGGGAAAAGCGTACAGTCGTAGCCTCGGCCACGAATGTACCATGGCGTCCAGACCCAACTGGGCTGGAGGAACGAGAGAAAACCATAGCGGGCAGTGCGTAGTCTCTTGAGAAGCAAACAGATCCATGTCTATTGGGCCGAACTCTCCGCACAAGAGCTCCACCACATCGGGGTGAAGTCTCCATTCCCCGGGCCTCAGCCCCTGCCTCGACAGCAGGTCTGCTCCCTGATTCTGCATTCTGTATTTACACTCTGAGGTCCTCCCGTTGGAGGAAGGCTGACCAGCTGCTAGTGTGTTTTGGGTCCCCCAGGGCTGGGCTCCCTGCATCCAAACATACTATTAGCAACTGGATTGTTCAGACTATTTCCGTGGCCTATTAGGTGCGCGGTTTGCCTTCACCTGTGGCTATGAGGGCTCATTCTACCAGAGGCATGGCGGCCTCTCGAGCCTCCTTTCCGGGGCCTCTTTGCAGGATGTTTGTGTAGCGGCTGCCTGGAGATACATCGCCCTGAGCGATAGTAACCTCTGCTGGGACCACAGGAGGACGCGCCAGCCTGTACAGAGGGCGCGAGCGCAGACCGCCCTGGTGATTCAGATAGGCCACCACCGCTGTGTGTCAGAACAAAACAGGACGTGGTGGCCTTGGAGATCGGGCAGGAAACTCCTTAGAGCCTGGAACACCGCCAACATCTCGAGACAGTTGATATGCCACTCGGACTGATGCACCTGCCAGGATCCCCTAGCAAAGCGGCCACCCATGACCGCGCCCCAGCCCGTGAGGGAGGCGTCTGTCGAAATGACCAGCCGGCGACAAGACCCTCCCAGCACGGGCCCCTGGGACAGGAACCAAGTTTCCTTACAAACTGATAGGGAACGAAGACACTTGCGCGTAACCCAAATCAGACAGAAAGGATTTCCCCTCGGGGAAAAACCCTTGGTCCTTAGCCACCACTGCAGGGGTCTCATGTGCAGCAGTCCAGATGGTATTACGCTGGACACAGCCACCAGGAGACACAACACTTGTTGAAAGTGTTTTACAGTGATGGTGTGGCCTAACTTCACCCCTTTCACAGCAGCCAATATGGTGTCGACACGTGCCGGAGACAATTGTGCCGGTTTAGAACCCGCAGATCCAAAATAGGGTGCAGGAGGGGAGAAAAGACTCCCCTACCCCGGTCTTCAGGACCTCTTCCCTGAGCTCCGTCGGGACTGGATGACGGTCCTCAGATCGCGTCTCTCAGAAGGCCGAGGTTGAGAGCGCCGCCTCACTGCCCCAGCTCCTCGGGGGGGCCCCCGAGAAGCGACACTCTGCTTCCTCTCCTCTTGGTAGGAGCTCGTAGAGGGAAGGGACCTACGCCCGGCAGCCTCAGCTGCCTTGGGTCCAGACCGGCAAGGGAGGTACTGACAGAACACTTCGCCCTGCGTCTTAACGTGCTGGAACCGATCCACCACCGAGTCCACCGCGTCACCGAAGAGGCCCGCCGTGCTCACCGGTGCATCGAGGAGGAAGCTCTTATCCTTCTCAGATATGCCCGCGAGGTTGAGCCATAGGTGACGCTCTGTGGCCACCAGAACCGAGATGGACCAGCCAACGGAGCGGGCTGTTTCTTTGGTGGCCCGGAGAGACAGGTCCGTGGTTCTGCGAAGTTCCGCCAGATCTTCCTCAGAGGGACCCCCCCTCTGAACCATCTCCTGTAGCAGGTCGACTTGGTAGGCTTGAAGCACCGCCATGGTGTGCAAGCTCGCACCTGCCTGGCCCGCTGCCATGTACGCCTTCCCCACGAGCGTAGATGTGGTGCGACATGGCTTGGAGGGTAACACCGGCTTCTCCAGGAAGGACGCAAGTCGAGGGGAGAGTTAGCTCGCAAGCTCATCTTCTACCTGAGGCATCCTCCCATAACCACGGTCCCTAACCCCCATCACATTACTGTAGTTCAGTGATCGGGGTGTAGAGAAGGGTCTGCCCCATGATTTACTCAGTCGCCTGATGACGCCGCCCCGACACCCGGAAGTCATCGTCCACTATGCTGAGCACGTCCACCTCCTCGGAGTCGGATTGCTGCAGCGTCTCCGGATCCAAACCGCGAGCATGAGAAGCAGAGAAACAGGCTCCCGAACGAGGAAAGGAAGCGTCGGAGCCAGCGGATGAAGGTCGGGAAAAAGCCTCAGCCGTCCCGAAATCCTCCGACAGATCACGCTGTGAACCCCATGAGTGAAGCCGCAGTGCCGCCTCAGCGGCCGCAGTGCCCACGCAACGGGGAGAACGCATCCGGCCATCCTCGGAAAAAAGAGCCATGTGGGACCTCAGTACCCGCACGGAAAGGGCTTCGCAATGGCCGCAGGCAGCCCCCTCGAGAGCTGCCCGGGCGTGCTCCATCCCCAAACATGAGACACACATCTCATGAGAATCTCCATCCGTGATGTACCGAGGGCAAGGAAAAACACACCGTCTGTACTTCTGGTTGCCGGACATGCAGGTAGACTTCTTCTTCAGGTAAGACACACTGCTTGTAGGACTGGAGCTTTCTTCAAACAACATACAGAGCGCCTGCTGAATAGAAAAAAGCTAATGATGAGTGTGTATAGGTGTGCCTTATACTCCTCTGGTTATTCCGTCACACCTTACTGTTCTAGCAACAAACCAATAGGATTGGAGTGATTTCATTCACGTTCAGACCTGCTATGTCTAGAGGCTTTCCCATAGTGTCGTAACCAACGCAGTTCGAGTTCCCTCGAATGGGAACTACTGAATACTGCTCTTACGCTACATGTGCGGTAAAACAGCTGTTTAAAAGTCGGGATTTACTTGCTTTATTTTTTTTATTTCAGCTGGTGGGGTTAAGAAACATTAAGGTGCGTTCCCACTGAAAGCGAAATTTAATATTCGCCTCGCTTTACTCACGCGAGTTTGACTGCTGGATATTTTGAGTGTTCACACACGTGCGTTTTAAGCGAGCCCACGAATACTATATGCTATATGAACACTAAGTAAACCCTTGGCTGTGATTTAATTGCAATAACCGGATAAAACTTGTGCCGAAATAACAACAATATGATGCCGTTTTGTTAGACATATGAATTCATACTTTGTAAGGTCTGTCAGCAAGACAGCAGGACAACAACTTTCAAAATACGTGTTTTCTGAATGGAGTTTGGATCGATCAGGGCTATGCTCTGCTGACCTGTTCACAGTAAAGTACAACGACAGCTGGAATAAAGTTACAGACACACATGTTCTAAACTCACCAGGTAGTTCAACTTTCTCGCTTTCTTTTCTCAAAGTAATGTCCAGCTTTGTCCGGTTTTTATATAAAAATGAAGTAGTAGTCCAGCAGAACTCTGGTGCCATCCGACGCTAACAACAACAGTGGAACCGGATGTGCACGGAAGCTAGCTGCCAACAAGCGCGAGTGAAGATAAATCAAGTTGTAATTCCAAAAACTAAAGTGAAAAGCTATTTAATAAAAGCAGTTAACTCTGACCTCCTCCCGCTGTTAAACGGCGTAGTTGTTAGAGCAGATTTCAGACTACTACGGGTGTTTATGTGTCCGAAAGCTGCAGCGCTACTCCCCGCCCACTTCCCCGTTGTTTGTGTCCCCGTCGGCCAGTGGATCGTCATTACACCGCTCACCTGGTCCTCTCCAAACAATGCTCCGAAGGCTTTCGCAACATCGCGGTGAAGCGAATTTCTCGCACATGTTGAAAAATTTTAACTCGCGCGAAACTCCTCATGGCTCTTTACAGCCATGAGGAATAAAAATTGGCTTTTCAAAAAGATAGTTTTACTCACCCACAAATGAAGGAAACAAAAGTCCTGGGCCCATAAGAGAGGTTAACTATACAGAATTAAACTCAGGCTATGATCTCTCATCATAAACTGAATAGAACTGCCCAGACTAATGTGATCCAAAGACAAACACTACTTACTGCACTACAAATAAAACAAAGTAGGACAATTATCCATCAGTTTAAATATTTTAACAAATAACGAAAACAAGTGCTTATATTATAATAAACACAGCTTATAATAACTAATAGCTATTATTAGAAGCATTGCTTATAATAATATTTTACTCTGGCCTGACAAGATATTGCAACCAGCAGCTGCACCCTCACCACTAGTAACTCGAAAGAAATAATAATGTAAGGAGAATATCAGTAATTATCATCATCTATGTGTATTGTGCACATTACAGTTTAGGAAGGTTACAAATATTTAAATCAGCTGTGCAGCCACCACGGTTACCCTGTTGCCAAGCAGCATCCTTTACTTGATTGAGCTACTCCTAAACAACTGGGCATGACCAGTCTTACCTAACCATCGACCTATTACACTTCTCACTTTCCATCCAGCCTATCCAACTGTTAATCATATGTCCCTTGTCCAATGTACAATTACAACTTATTAACCCTGTATTTACCTGTCCCAATTTAGGTAAAAAATGCAATTTCCAATCTTAGTTATTTATCCTACCAACTAGCCATCAGCCATATTACCTAACCATGTACCTATTGTGCTTACCGACTCTACCAATCTCCCTAACCCAATGCATCTGGTCACCCAACTCTAAAATAAATGTTATTGTATATGACTTGATTTGTATAATTATATGATTTTTGGTTTAAAGCTGCCATGTTCATGGAGTATTGGAAGAGGAGGCAGATGAGACTGAACTATGAATGGGACCTGACTGGGTTTGAAGATGAGGAGGTGAGTGGTGCCCAAATCATGGACAGCACCAACACTGAAAATGAAAGAAGAATTGTGAAAACATAGACAGAAAGGTGTGAGCTACACTGTATGGATTACCCAATCAGATGTACCATACGTATATTTATATGTCAACCAAGTTGGGAAATTTAAAGCTGGTTTCTTTATAATATTCACCATTTAAGTGTGTTTGTAGAAGAACATCTTCTTAAAATTATATATATTTTTTACTTTAGCACAGATCAGTGATCAACCACTCCAGAAAGAAAACCGCTATTATCTATTCTAAGGAAAAATGAAATAAAGCCAACAAAAGAAGCATACAAAACATACAACAAATCAACAGGTGTGTGTGTACTGTAAGTGTGTGTGTGAGACAGAGGAGTAGGAGAGACTGGGGGGGTTGGACGCATTCATGTATCCGGCTCAGAATGGCAGCTCAAGGCCGGCAGATTTTTCAATCAAAATGGCAGTTCAAAACCATTTGATTTCAGAAACAAAATGGGGATATTCTAAACTTCAAGAATGGCAACACACTGACGCAAGGCTGCCAGTGGGTCACAGGTCAGGCTAGCTGCAGATGAGGCGTGTGTATGTGTGGGGTTAGTAAACAGGAAGGAGGAGAAGAAAGCACACATTCAAGGTTTACAAGATCCTGGCTGGCTGTGGCTAGATACAATATACCACAATATATCATACAGCCACCAGCAGTGAACTTTGCATTCAACAGTGGGTGCCAGCTTTCGTTTAAATAGAATGTGCTGTTTTTTTGTACTCAGACAGCAAGAGCTAACACCAGAAGAATGTACAAATCCTTATTATTGTGGCAAACAACAGCTACAACTTTATCATGCAGAAACTGGTAGTGAACTTCATATTCAGCAACCGTGTTACTTGACTTGATAAAAATACTGTTTTTGGTCCCACATTTACATTTACTCATTTGGCAGACGATTTTATCTAAAGCTGCTTACATTTGAGGAAGAACATACGAGCATCAATAATACAGTAAGAGATCTTCAAGTGACAATAGATACTATTAAGAGCAGCAATAAATAATAGTAAGAGCTAATAGCACATGTCATCAATAGGGTTAATACCTAGGGAAAGAAGTAGTAGTAGAAGAATTAACAAATCAATAGAAGAAGAAGAGCACAGGAAGTGGATATAAGAGGTTAGGGGATAGAGGTGTTATAAGAGAAAATGTTCTAGAGGAGATGAGTTTTCAGGAGCTTCTTGGAGTGAGAGAGGGACGCCCCTGCTCTGATGCCGTGTGGTAGCTCGTTCCACTATCGTGGTGATGAGAACAGGGACTGAGATGGCTTTGTGTGAAGGGGTGGCAGAGCCAGACGGCATTTGTTGGAGGAGCGCAGTATTATGGAGGCCATGGGGGAGCCAGTGTAGGTCGCTGAGTAAATGAGTCCTTTTGGACTGATCACACACAGTAAAAGGTACCAAGCGGCCACTGCCCAGCAGCATGACAAAATCGTGTGTAGCCCAGAAAAACACTCAGCAATAACCAAGACACTCATTCCACCCATATATATACAAATCCTCTTACATGATCGCTTTTGGTAGCAATTAGGTTTTGTCAGCCTTTTAGGAAATCCAGCGGAGTCTTCTCTCGGCGATGATTCGCTGGCAGTTTCAACTGGGCAGCTGATCATTCGTCAGCAGCAGGAATCAGTGGAGCCAACAGAGAGTTTCCTTCTCTCTGTAAAAGAATGTGTGTTCTCCTCTGCAGTTATGAAGCATTATCTTGTGTATAACGGATTCCTTAGGGGTCGAAAAATGTGTAGCAGCTCAGTAGGGGGCGTAATGGGTGCACTCCCGTGAATGAGCTGTAGTCTTGCGAGCACAGCCAATGACAACTCTTTGTCAGAGTAGCAAGAGATTCTAAATGTGTGTCACTAAATGTCAAAAAAGGGTTTTGGCGCCTGTTTCTTTGTCTTTTGGTACACACATCCTGTTTTGTTTTGCCAAGTTTTAGTTGTATAAAAGTCTGATCTTATGATAAATATTTTAGTATAGTTTGAGTCAATGAAACATGTTGACATTTTTGTCTTTTTTAGTGAAAAGATTATATTTAAAATAAAAGTTTAGCCCAAACCATTTGTCATTAGTCACTCAAATTATTATCATTATTATTATCTTATAATTATCTGATAAAAAAAACACAGGTTAAATGATCCACAACTCAACCTACCACACCACCACCTTACTATTTGGTTTAATATGTAATGTTCATCACACACACGTTAGATCCCAATGAATGAAATAGTTCAAAGTTCAAAATCTTTACTGTACATTGTATAATTCATTGAGAACAAAATGACGTTCAATAGAAACCAAATCATCATCTTTTGAGGGAAGTAAAAAAATTTAAATCACAGGCTGAAGGCAGATGGTACTGCTGGGTTGATGCCCGTCTTCTGGTATCTCCTCTGTTCTCTTGAGACTGTACTGGGAGACACAGCAAACTTTCTTGCAATGTATGGATGTGCCATCCTGGAGGAGCTGGACTACCTGTGCAACCTGAACGGGCTGCAGGTACTGCCACATGCTACCAGTAGTGACAAGGACACTAGCAAAACCAGAACTAGAGAACAATCAGTCAGGAAAGATGAGGAAAGCAGTGTACCTGCTGTCCTGCTTTCATTTGCACAAAAACAGGTGACACTGATTGACAATCGCTTATGCCTCCTAACTGACATGATGTTACACTGTGATGATTATTTTTGAGCAGCCAACAGTGTAGCCTAAAAACAACAGTGTAGCCTTATTCTTATGCCTAATCTCTGTTGTTATTACTTTAAAATTAAACTTTCTTTCTGTTAATCGCAACAGATCATCATGCATCTATGCAGCTGTCTGTCTCCACTGGCTACATGCAGGCTTGTTTCTTGTCTAATGGGCATAACCATGACCTGAAGGGTTTATTTAGACTTCAAGTCTATTGAAGCGTTATAAGTATATTTATTGATTTCTTTAAATTTATTAAAAGTAGATAAATAAATATATTTATGTACATTTTGCAACCTATGTGGAGCAGAATTTGCTGCTCTCTGGCTATCTGTTCAGGTTTGTAATGTACGTTGTAGTGACGGCATTTCCCATTAAGCAGTGCTGGACTGAGTAGTTTATTTGCTGTTTAATTTTCAATCAAAGTGCAAATATTGCTTTTTGTTAGTGTTTGTTATGTGACCGTTCAGAACATGTTGGTTTATGTTGGTAGGCTTATTGATGTTTTTGTGCTGTTTATAGTTTGCAGTTATTAGAGCGGTGATTTTTGCATTTCTTGACCCTAGCTATTTTTGTCAGAGATTTTGGCAATGTTTAGATTTTTTTTATCTACATGTAAGTTGTGTTTGTTTTTTTATTTTATATGGTTAACAATTTTTTACCTTATTCAAGTTGGCAATTACATCTCTATATAGAGGAAAGCTCAATTTGAGTTGCAGTAAATGACTTCTTTTACCTTTTACTCCGTATGGTGGCCCCTTAGGAGAGAACACATACAAAAGTGAAAGACCAAACATTAAGGAAATGCACTCCAAATCTCCAAAATGCTACATTAAGTGAAATGTAAGGAAAATTAAAACACATACAAAAGTGAAAACACAAACATTAAACCTGCAATAACTGATTTTTGGCCACTTTGGAGGCAGCTGAAACAAGTTATTGACATCACTTTTAAGTTAAAGCGAATGTAATTCTAATATTTACTTTGTCTTTAAGCTCTCTAACTTAACTCCTAGTTGCTCCAGAGGGTGTGACCTCTGACATATATAGGAATTTGTAAGTCGCTTTGGACAAAAGCATCAGCTAAATGAATTATTCTTATTATTGTTAATTAAGAATGATGTGTTGTACAGCTAAATTATGAGCTGAAACTTAAGCTATAAAGCTCTGTAAAGCCAAGGGGAGCTGCAGACTCAGGTGATAGTTCTCTATAGGTGCATTACTAGCAGAGACCTCTTTGCATGTTTGTAATTGATGATAACTTTCATCAGCAAGGCCATTTCTGGACATTTTGGTGCCCATAGCCAATAGGCTAAATTAATCAAAAATGCCTGAATTGACCTTAAATTACTGATATGACAGTACCCCTTTTAGTTTTTAGACTCCTCTCAGCATCACGTGTTTGATTCAGAATGAGCAATGTCATTAGGCTTGTTCAACATGAGACAGCTATAAGAGCTGGGTCTCTTAATACCCTGATCTCATCTACTTTCAAGGTGAGATATAATTAGCATGAACTGTGCAAGGTCCCTGTTGAAACTGAAGGGATTTTTTAGGGTCCGAGCACCAACTGTGCAAGGTCCTTATTGAAACTGAAGGGATTATTAGGGCCCGAGCACGAAACATGTGAGGTCCCGTTTGAAAGTGAAGGGATTATTAGGGCCTGAGAATGGAACATGTGAGGTCCCATTTGAAACTGAAGGGATTATTAGGGCCTGAGCATGAAACGTGTGAGGTCCCGTTTGAAACTGAAGGGATTTTTTTAGGGCCCGAGCACGAACCGTGCAAGGTACCAATAAAAATTTAAGGGATTATTTGGGCCCAAGCACTAAACGTGTGAGGTGCAAGTTAGCCTCAATTTAGGGGGCCTGCACATAATTGAAAACTCACCAAACTTTGCACATAATTCAGACGCGGCAAAAATGTTCGTATTTTATGGGTTTTGCGCATGGGCGTGGCAAAATGGCTCCTTAGCACCACCTACAGAGCACCTGTACAAAAAGCCTCTTGGAGCGATGCCCGACACCCAACAGGAAGTTGGCCATTTTGGATTTATTGGTCATTTTTTGCCGATTTACACTATGTACTTTAATGAACACCTCTGAGGGAATTAGTCCAATCAGTCTCAAATTTTCGCTGTGCAAGCTAAACCCATTGACGATTAAAACTCAATGGTTTTCGCAAACGGTGAGTTTTCATCCACAAGCGTGCCCGTGGCCTGGCGTCCAAGATCGATGATTCGCCACAAAACAGGAAGTTTAGTGTACATGCTCACATCTGCACCAAATTTGACTTGTAACAAAATTAATAACAGTCCCGCACTGAACACATCCATATGCCAATATTCACTCAAAGTCATAGCGCCACCTGCTGGCAACAGGAAATGACACGTTTTACGCTATGATTGACTACTCTATTCCTTAAGGACCGTGTTTTTGTATGTGCTTTACAAATTGTAGCATTTTTGGATTTTGAGTGCATTTTGTATGTATTGTCAGCAGGGGCCCACGATGCCATCATCTTAATAGCAAACAATTTGGGTAACATGCTGAATATTAACTCTATTGTGCTGTGTTTGAAATGTTGCTAATAATCCCTCATTGCACAGTAAAAGTGTGCATGCACAGTTACAGTAAATGCAGTAGGTCAAAACTGAAGCATTTTCTCCTCCAAATCTGCAGTTTAGGAAATATATATTGACTAACCTGCGGGTTTGTTTCAGACCTGTCTGATGGTCTGATTGCTTGTCTTTCTTGTTGTATGAGTGCAGCAAAAACATGTTCTCTTCAATCTAAACTAATATGTGTTTAATGTAAAGTCTGTGGTGTTGATATGCACCTTAATAGCGATCCTCTTTATTTTATTGTATATTCACTTAAGGTTACCCTGGCTGTTTTTACTAATATTCCCTCCCCCTCTCTCTCTGGGTTTATTTTTCACAGGAAGCTCTCAAGGTTTGGATACATTTCTATTACTAGATAATGTCCTTTTCTTTCTCTTTATAGTCTTTCTGCTGCTGCCACCCTCTGATCATAACATGTCACACAAGACTGTAAGTGGTACTTGAAAATTTAGTATTTGTTTTACTTACAATGGGTACAACGGCAACACTTTATAATAACTACACTATGAAGCATTAGTTAAGTAGTACAGAATTCATCATTTATAATGCATTGTTCACACATTAATACACATTAGTAAGTCATTCATAAACACAGTTATAAATGTTTTATTCTTTATTATCTACACACTACAAACAAGGTTATTATAGTTTTGGATTTTTTATTAGTTTTTATTTTTATTTTGTTTTGACTTTCTGTATTCAGTTTCAGTTTTGTTTTAATTAGTTTTTAACGTGAATTTGATAGTTTAGTTTATTTTATGAAAATGCTTAGTTTTAGTTTAGTTTTTATTAGTTTTAGTGTTAGTTTTAGTCTTTGTCGCTGCACGATGCCAAGCCCCGTTCAGGTTAGTTCAGTCCAGTTTAATTTATTCACAAAACATTAAAATGCAAGTACAATCATTAGAAATAATGCAGTTTTGTGAAAAGGGACACCTTTTTTAAGCTATCTGAAGCTTGTAGGGGCCCAAACACTAAGCAAATATATATATATTCGAAGTACTAACACATTGTCTAAATAAATGCTACAAATCTATGAAGCACATGCTACATCTACGGTATAATTTAAAACCTACATACAGAAAACCCTAAGAGCAAACTACCCTAATCCTACTACCCAGTGGTCCCAAGAAATTCATTACATCAGTCTGTAGCTCTATCATTCTGAAATACAATAAATGTAGGTGATGGACCGCTAAGAAATTGGAAGATAGTGGAGGCCCCCTTTGGAGCCACAAACAACAGGTCCCTAGCACACTGAAGGTAAGTATGACTGGAAAGCAGTTAGGCTGTATTAAAATGTAAACCTTTATTAATCAAAAAATAGAATCTATGTTAAAAGCACAAAGAGACAGGTTGGCTGAGATATGAATGAGCCCGTAAAACACACACTGGCTGTCATGCAGTAAATATAATGACCAGCAGACAGTTAACCCAGTACAAGGGGAGCTCACAGTCAATGGGCAAGGAGCAACTTTATCCCACACACAGGATGAGCACTAAGCCAGACCATCAGACCAGAACAAGGAAAAGAAAACCACTAAGACAGTGACTCACTACCTGCAATCCAAACTAAACTAAACACAGCTCTGTAAAGTTGTTGCATTCATATTATTTTGTACACATGAAGGCTATCTATTAAAGATAATAGAAAACATGTTCAAATCCCACCAACTACCTGGGTCTCCTGTGTTAAATTATACCGTAGCTGAAGCATGTGCTTCATAGATTTGTAGCATTTATTTAGACAATGTGATAATACTTCAAAAAAAAAAAAAAAATATATATATATATATACAGTATATATATATATATGTGTGTGTGTGTGTGTGTGTGTGTGTGTGTGTGTGTGTGTGTATATATATATATATATGCTTAGTGTTTGGGCCCCCTACAAGCTTCAGATAGCTGAAAAGGTGTCCCTTTTCACAAATCTGCATTTGCATTTCTGCGTACCTGCATTTTAATGTTTTGAGAATAAACTAAACTGGACTGAACTAAACTGAACTGAGCTTGGCATCGTGCAGCGACAAAGACTAAAACTAACACTAAAACTAATAAAAACTAAACTAAAACTAAACATTTTCAAAAAATGAAAACCAAACTATCAAATTCACGTTAAAAACTAATTAAAACTAAACTGAAATTGAATACAAAAAGTCAAAACGAAATAAAAATAAAAACTAATTAAAAATCCAAAACTATAATAATCGTGGTCAGAGCTGCCCTTCAGACACTTCCAAAATTTGTCTCCAAGGACAGTGCACCAAGATAAATAACTTGGAAGTGAAGAGCACAAAAACCTGACCCCTGGCAATGAAACAGTAGGTACGATTACCAATTTTCTACATTGGGGGCCACATGCATACACCTTTTATAAAATATCACAATATTAACAAACATACATGAATGACCACATTCACTGAAATTGGCTAACATCCCAAACAATAATGTTTAATATTAATATTATATCACGCTTACACTGTTCCAGAAAACCATGTTTAGACTCTTCTGAATAATATATGACATGAACACATTCTCTCTGCACATTCTAGTTTTATAAAAAAAAAACAGTTTATATGCAAAATTGCATATGCATGGATCATGCTTATGCATTCTTTATATATCTGCAAATATATATCTAAAAATGTATATGTTTGTAGCATTATGTTTGCTGTTGTTGTTTGCCAAATATCAACTTGCCCAGGGGCCATAAGTGTAGATGTATGTACAAACACCATGCATTAACACAAGAAGAAGATGCAGTAACAATGTGTGCATGTGATGCAGAAAGTCCAAATTCCCCCCAATCATGGTTAAAACTGAAATTATTTTTTTGTCAGCTAATTGTTTCAAACACTTTATCACACTCCAGATGTGAGAGACCATACAACATAACAAAGAGCTTCATGTTTGCTTCATTTCAATATTACTTAGCTAGCTTTATCACTGTTGCTTCTCTCTCTGACAGTCGCACTGAATGGAGCCTGGGATGGAGGCAAGACAACCATATACTACAACAGGAAATGAACAAATAATGCCAATAGGATCATCTTCAAATATATTTATAATACAACACACAAACTACAGACTCAAAAATGGTCATATAAATTGCCACAGAAAAATACCACTCCCAGGTTCCATAAAAACTGCTGTCTTTAAGCAATGTGATATAAAGTTGTTGTGATATCACTTGTTTCCTTCTGTTCACGCTTTTTAGATGTGTCTGTTCCCTTCCTTTTCCTACACAATGTTTCTTTTCAAATCTATTTTATATTAAAGCACTTGCAGTGGTTCAGGTAGGTGAGTATGGCTGGACTCTACTGTTGTGCTCACTAAATGATGTTGGTCTGTTCTGTATCCCTGAAGCTGTCAGAGAAAACAACTGCCACCTCTTGGTTGACCATGAAGGGATGGTCAGGGAGGTTCATGGGTGGATGGTGGGTGAGAGAGTAGGGGGTTCAATTTTATATAGTGCCAATTCATAACAGAAGTTCTAAGAAGATCTAATTAAAACTTTCATAGAGCATTTCTAGACCGCGCTCTTTGTAATATTAATAACAGAGACCCCAAAAGTCCCACCATGAACAAGCAATTGGTGAGACAGGCAAGGAAAAACTCCCTTGTAGCAGATACAGACCTTGAACAGAACCTAGACTCAGGGTGGGCAGCCATCTGCCTTGACTGGTTTTCGATTGCTATCACTATTTTTACAACCTATTATTAGTCAAAAATAACTATATAGTATATACTATATACTACTGAATTAATTAATAATTGTATCAGCGGTTGTCAAGCAGGAACATGGGGGCAGCAGGTTGCAATCATAGATTGAGGAGAGAGGAGTGGAACAAGAAAGTACAAAAAGAAGTTAAGTTAGGAACATGCATTAATGGGATGAGGTTGCATACAGAGGGAGAGAAAGAGGAGGACATAGGAGCTTAGTGCATCATGGGAAGTCTCCTGGCAATCGGGGTGTATTACAGCATAACTAAGGGATGGTTCAGAGATCACCTGAGCCAGCCCTAACTATAAGCTTTATCAAAGAGGAAAGTCTTAAGCTTGATTTATACTCTTGCGTCAGGGCTACGTGTGTATCTACGCCATTGGCTACGTACGTAGCCAGGCATTTATACTCGTGCGTCCGTGTGTCCGTCAATCTGTAATTACATCCCCAAACACTAGTTGGCGGTAGCGCTACAGCGTCTTTTGCTGGCCGAGCAGGCTAACTTCCGGTTTAGCCCTACGCTAACGTGAATGGGGGTAAAATTGTATACGTATGGCTGGTATCGCCTTTTCAAATGTTATCGACCGAGTGGATCACATTCTGATAGTTAAACGTGTCATTTCGCTCGGCTTGTGACGGTCAAATATATTGATCCACCGTGTTACAGCCGCTGTTTTGGCCGCTAGTAAAAGTTACTTCAAAGCACGGGCACTTCCTGACGGCTCGGAAGCATTGCGAGGCTACCCAGCCAACCAATCACAGATCTTATGGTCCGTGTCGCCTCGACGTGTAGTTACATTTTTGAGGAGGTGCACGTCAGGCTACGCCGGAGGTGACAGCGTAGGGTAGGGGGCTATGCAGAGGCTACGCCGTCGATTTGACGCAGAAGTATAAATTGCACTTTAAGCCTACTCTTAAATGTGGAAATGGTGTCTGTTTTTGGAGACTACAGGATCCACAAGTAACCCTGCATTATGGGGGTGCAGTGTTCTAGTAGGCTAATAAGGTACTATGAACTCTTTAAGATAAAGCTGATGATACACAGAGCAACTTTTAGAGCAATGGTGCTGGGCAATGTTGCTGTCAATGTTAAAGGAGAACTCCGGGCAATTTTTAAGTTAATCTTGATCGTTATACTTTTGTGAGTACTGTCTATAGAAAAAAAAACGAACCGGATTGGTGCTTGCAACACAGACCTGCTACAGCTAATGCCCAGAGCTCCCACTCAGCTAAAACGGCAGTTATGGGGGCATATACATAAAGTGTGTCTTTGTGCCTCTTAACAGACACTAAATGCAATTAAAATGTCTGTCCAGCATGAACAGGGCCCTTACATGACAACAAGATACGTTTAGCAACTTAGCCATTGTTTAAATTCACCTAAATAGTGTTTTAGACGGCTAACTGTTGTGTCGCGCTGAAATCCCGTGGGAACTCAGAAGATCGGAAGTGAAGATCGGAGTTGCTCACAAGTGAAGAAGCTTAGAGTAACGTAACTATGGAGAATATAGAAGATTTTGAACACATGTAAGAGGCTTTTGAGTTTGATGGTCTTCCTTATTTATTCAAACCCGAGTATACAGACGAAGAACTAGCCTCACAAGAGTTGGAAAGAAGGAGACAGACAGAGGGGCAACTGGCAGATGAAGCATATGCTTCAAGGACACGGATTTCGGACAACTGGTGGTGTTTGTGTGGGTGTTGTGACCCAATGCCTACTGAGGAAGAAAGCCTGTGCTGTAAAGAGTGGGATCTCATACAGCCAGGTAACAAAAAATTTGTCACCTGTACCGAGGAATTGCCTGCTCTTATCCAAAAGGCAGTCCTGGACACTTTCTGTCAAAACCGGAGGGACTAAATGGGCAGCTATCCATAGAGTGAGTTGAATATCTGATTGATTACATGACATATACCTTTTCCTTAGCCTTTTATTAGTATTTAATTTTGTTTTTCTGTAAATACATTAGCCACTTCGCTAGTGAACTGACCAAACGTCTGTTCTCTCTTCCCCCACCCCCATTCCCTATAGCCAATGCAGACTGGTGGCCTACCGTGTTGTGCTAGAATGGGCACTAAACAGAGAGCGCCTTGGGCCTGGCAGAAGAAGACCATTACCTAGCTGTGTTGTATCAGTGATCAGAAGAAAGTATCCCTCCCCCACTGGTACTTACATTAGATTTCAGGAGGCAGAGGAGATAAATGTTCTGGTCTGAATTGTACATTGTGCATGTTCAAAAAGATTACATGATGTCATTCATTATAATAAAGATAGTAAATCAAAGTTCTTGTGCTCCTGTGTTTTTACTCGAACTATAAGAACAGAGTATTACAGTTACAAACAAAACTTTATTTTACAACAATAAATTACAGAACAGTGTAAGCTTTATATAAAAAATGTCAAAATGGTCATTTAACAATGGTGTTGCCAAGCTCAAAACCGAGATTTGGTATGAGCAACCAGATCACCCTTGTCCGGCCTTGGAATTGGAGGGATGTTCTGGAGCAATTTCCTTGGTCCTGGTTTACGAGGGGGTAAAGTGTCGGAGAAGATGACAGTAGCGTCCTCTCTCCTCCTCAGCACACGCTCAACAAGATCATGACGAAGCTCACAACCCAACATGGGTTTTGCAACCCATTGCTGACTCTGTCTTGAGTATACAGCTTTGTACCGTGGTTGTCCTAAAATACATGAAATTACAAATTAAATACAGCATCTCCATGGAAAACCTGAAGAGACTAGGTAGTATACAATGAATATGATGTTGTTATGTAAAACATATTGATATAAATGAGCATATATTATAAGATACCTTCTTTTGTCTTCGCCTGTGGTCTCCCAACGTTGCTATTATGGTCTACTATTGCGAGTTGGGTACGAGCCCTCATGCTGTTGTAACTGAAGTGAAGTTGCTTCTCAGCATACTTCAGTATGACCTGATGGTACACCTCGAAAGATCCTGTATAAATGTAATATAACACACTCAATGATCCAGTGTAACTGGTATTATTGCATTGTAGGTAGTAATGAAACAAAACTGCTTCTCTCAAAAAATGTATAGCTGTTGCAACAACAATCATCATGACTGGAAAAATATTTGAATTAATGTAAATAGATACCAGTATGCTTGAAGAGTGACATCTGCCTCAAGTCTCTATGGAGATTTTTGTCCAACACCACTCCCTTCAGTGCCACAAAAGCTGATGAATCTGGTCTCAGCCACCTTTTGCGCCTCTGTTCATCCTCTGTCAGGGTTGTGTGATGGCAGGTGTACTGAGCACCATCCTCCTCCCACAGGTGAATGTCACATATGTGGTGCAGAAGCGACTTCCATGTTCGTACACATTCCTATAAAAATTAGATTGTAGTACAAGTTTCTTCTTCACACCTGTACAAAACATTACGTCTAAAAAGTTAGTGATAAAATGAAAGAGAACACACTTATCTTGTGAGGTAAAAAAAATTGAGTGTCTTTTCCACTAAATTTACCTACTTTTGCTCACATGCCAGGGATCAAGTTCATGTTGGATGCTAGTGTAGTTGTCCTTCATGAGTTTGCGGACGGATGGCGATCTGTCAGTGGTTACAACACCAACAACCACTCCCCTGTCAAGCAAATAATCCAGACCCCTCTGAAATCCCAACACCTCCATAGCAACCAAGCTGGTTGTTTCTGTAACCTAGAGAATAATATTGACGGATCAGACAAAGCATGTCTACATTTGTTTTTGAAAACACTTACATAATTTGGTGTTACAAAACATAGTAGATAATTTACCTGAACCAATTCAAAATGAATGATCTCTTTTGTGGCATCATCTTGAAATGAATATGTACAGTATTTGCTGCTGAAACCTGTTGTGAGAAAAAAGCAGAGACGAATTGGTAACTATGTTGTAGGGTTGCCATATATATGCCAGTATAATCAGAATAATCAGAATCATTTCTCTTATAAGTCCTGGAGTTATGATTTACATTTCCAGCAAAATGCTTACCCAACTTCCAGGGTGTAAATGTAAATGCTCTGTACTTGTATAGCGCCTTTCTAGTCTTTTCGACCACTCAAAGCGCTTTTACACTACATCTGCATTCACCAGTCACACTCATTCATACACTGGCAGAACAGCCACCAGGGGCAAATCGGGGTTCAGTATCTTGCCCAAGGACACGCAACCAGGGGGAGCCAAGGATTGAACTGCCGACCTTCCGATTAACGGCCAACCCGCTCTACCTCCTGAGCCAAATAACAGTAGTACAGGCTCAAAAGAAAAGCCATTCAACTCACTTGTGCCACATTTCCACTGGCTGTGTTGGGGACAGACAAATATGATGCTATGGCACCCTGGTTCCCATGAAAGAGGTTGTGCTATATATGTCCCAGTTAGTGAAGGCTTTGTGTGAGGTCTTACAGATGATGTCCCTGGACCAGAGAGAAGTAGGGTCAAGCAGGAGGACAGACCAGACCGGCTTGATCTGGATTCACTTTCTCTTTGGAGAGTTTTCTTTGGAGTTGTCTGTGGTACTCCAGCTAATTGTGATTCATTCAGGGGCACAGCAGTAGCATCAGTCTCCTGAATAAGTAGGAAGTAATAATAAAGAAAATAATAGCTTTATTCAACTGCATAACACAGTAGCATTTGGTATTTGTATGTATATCTATCATTTAGTGTGGTCATTTGGACAGTATTTTCCCAGAGAGGTCATGTCCTGTGTGATCATCACACACCTCCCCCTCCCCCATACTGCACCCTCCCACACACTTTTTTCTCTCTAGCAAGTCCATTGTATTCTCACAGAAATTAGCACAACACAAATATAATTGAAGACATAGAAGCTAGTGAAATAATTAGTTTTGCAAATAAGACTACAAAAACATGTATTACTGCACATCTCTCCTCAAGCCATGTGTGCCCAAATGTAAGGATAAATAAAGTTTACATTACCTCCACAGTGGTTACACCCCTCGTCGTCCACGGAATGGCATTTTTCTTCAACCAGCCCCACTGTGTTGTGTCTGTGTAGTCATCCTTGTCAAAGTGTTCGCTGAAAATGCGGTAATCTTTAGCGCGTAGTGTTTGTATGGGAGTTTGCACATCAAGTTGAAGTACAACTAGCCACAACTGCAGAATCTCAAGGTCATGGAAAGGAAGACGATGAAAATGTAAGTTTTTGTATTTTCGCATTCTGTTGCCACAATTCGGAACGGCACAAGTGCAAACCATTCTTCTTCACTTGTGAGTGAGCAACTCCGATCTTCACTCTTCACACACTACGCTCACCCCAACTGCACACTGCTATTTACCTTTTTCCGGCAATAACTGAGTTCCCACGGGATTTCAGCGTGAGACTACAGCTAGCTACTAGTTGCTAAACGCATCTTGTTGTTTGTGTTATAGCTGACTTGGGCTGAGATTGGTGGTGTTGTGTAGATGACTGGTTGCTGACGTACTGCGGTAAGCGTGTCGACTCATTTGTCCATTTCCGGTGCTTGTGTGTTGGTACCGTGTTGTGCTGCTCTCGCTAAATAACAGTTACATTTGTTAGATTACAGCAGCCAACTGTCCGCTAAACACTTATTCTTACAGTAATTTTGCCTAAGCACTCACAGTTCTTCACAGTTCATCTTTTTAGTGACTGCTGTTCAATCTTATAGTTATTCAAAAGTTTTGGTAGCTGACGCTACAGTAATTTAGCTTAGCCGTTAGCGACTTTAGCTTAGCAGCTAGCGATGGCTTCTCCTTCTACCTCTCTCTCTCCTACATTCTCCTGCTCGGTGTGTTAGATGTTCAGTTACTCCTCTGCCTCCTTTAGCGATAATAGTACGTGTAATAAGTGTAGTTTATTTATAGACATGGAGGCGAGGCTCAGTGATTTAGAAGTCCGGCTCCGCACCTTGGTAGATCAGTCTTTAGCTACTGTAGCTAGCCAGTCCCCGGTAGTCGGTGCGGAACGGCCTGAGTTAGCCTGTGGTAGCCGTCCCCTGGCATCCCCTGTGCAGCCAGTAAGGGGAGGCTGGGTGACTGTCCGAAGGAGGAATAGTCGTAAGCATTCAAAGTCCACGGGGCACCATCAACCTGTTCGCGTTTCTAACAGATTTTCCCCACTCAGTGACACACCCGCTGAGAAACCAACTCTGATCATTGGCAGCTCCATTTTGAGAAACGTGAAGTTAGCGAAACCAGCGAGCATAGTTAAGTGCATCCCTGGGGCCAGAGCAGGCGACATTGAGTCTTATTTGAAACTGCTGGCTAAGGATAAACGTAAATACAGTAAGATTGTTATTCACGTCGGCGGTAATGACTCCCGGTTACGCCAATCGGAGGTCACTAAGATTAATGTTGAGTCGGTGTGTACATATGCAAAAACAATGTCGGACACCGTAGTTTTCTCTGGACCCCTGCCAAATCTGACCAGTGATGACATGTATAGCC
>NC_060171.1:35916891-35920852 GCF_021292245.1 Micropterus dolomieu | reverse complement strand
TCTCACATTAAGCAAATTTCAAGGACCGCCTTTTTTCACCTACGTAATATTGCGAAAATCAGGAACATCCTGTCTAAACATGATGCAGAAAAACTAGTCCATGCATTTGTTACTTCTAGGCTGGATTACTGCAATTCCTTATTATCAGGCTGCTCGAAAAAGTCCATTAAGACTCTTCAGTTGATTCAGAATGCTGCAGCACGTGTTCTGACAGGAACCAGGAAAAGAGATCATATTTCTCCTGTCTTAGCTTCTTTGCATTGGCTTCCAGTAAAATCCAGAATAGAATTTAAAATCATTTTTCTTACCTACAAAGCTCTTAATGGTCAGGCACCATCTTATCTTAAAGAGCTCATAGTACCTTACTACCCTACCAGAGCACTGCGCTCCCAGAATGCAGGTTTACTTGTGGTTCCTAGAGTCTGCAAAAGTAGACTAGGAGCCAGAGCGTTCAGCTATCAAGCTCCTCTCCTGTGGAACCAGGTTCCAGTTTGGGTTCAGGAGGCAGACACCATCTCCACATTTAAGAGTAGGCTTAAGACGTTCCTCTTTGATAAAGCTTATAGTTAGGGCTGGCTCAGGTGAGTCCTGAACCATCCCTTAGTTATGCTGCTATAGGCCTAGACTGCCGGGGGATTTCCCATGATGCACTGAGCTCCTCTCTCCTCTACTTTCTCTCCCTCTATGCAACCTCATCCCATTATTGCATGTTACTAACACAACTTCTCCCCTTTCCGGTATTCTTGTGCTTTCTCGTCCCTCTCCTCTCTCCTCCTATCACTTCCTGCAGGTGTTTCTGGCTCTGAAGCAGTGGAGTCTGGATCTGTGGCTGCGGGTCACCTGCTGCCCCCGTGTTCCTGCTCGACACCCTCTGCTGCAACGACTATTGTTACTAGTCCTATTATTAGGGCCCGAGCACGACCGTGCGAGGTCCCTATTGAATTTGCTAAGATTATATTTTTTATTTATTAGGGCCCGAGCACGACGGTGTGAGGTCCCTATTGAATTTGTAAAGATTATTAGGGCACGAGCACGACCGTGCGAGGTCCCTATTGAATTTGCTAAGATTATATATATTTAGGGCCCGAGCACGACCGTGCGAGGTCCCTATTGAATTTGCTAAGATTATACCACCAACAGGAAGTCGGCCATTTTGAATTTTATGTCAAATTTTGGATGATTTACACACTCCGCCGCACGTTTCACCTACGTGCACGAATTTTCTGTGGTACGTGTATCTTGTCCAGACGCACAAAAAAGCCTCTTGGAGTGATGCCCTAAAACCAACAGGAAGTCGGCCATTTTGAATTTTACGTCAAATTTTGGATGATTTACACACTTCGTTCTTTAACGAACTCCTCCTAGGGATTTAGTCCGACCGACTTCAAATTTCTGCTGTGCCTTCTAAAGGCATTGACGATGAAAAGTTGTGCTATCTGTGAGTTTTCGTCAATGGGGGTGTCCGTGGCGTGGCGTCAAAGATCAACTCTTCGCCATGACACAGGAAGTTGTTGTAACTTCAGTGTACATGCTCACATCAGCACCAAACTTTACGTGCTTGATAACTCTCTCACCCCGCAGACATCTACACGCCAATACCGATTTATATTCATAGCGGCAAGTGCTATGTAGCTCCACATAGGGGACACAGGAAGTGACATATAACACCTTCATGCGGCGTCGGAACCGCGTAGCAAATTCACAGCTGCACCGGCAGAGCTCCAGAATATGCAACTCGGCCAGCTCACACCCACGCTACAAGTGCGAGGGGCCGCCCAACGCTGCTTGCAGCTTTAATTTTTCTTTTTTCTGCAAAGTAGGCTCAATTTTGGGGGCCTAAACATACTCAAAAACTCACCAAACTTTGGACACATGTCAGAAGTGGTGAAAAATTTTGTATTTTATGGGTTTCACACATGGGCGTGGCAAAATGACTCGCTAGTTATTTGATCTGGTTTTGATGGACCCATTTGAGGTTTGGTTCTTTGTTACTTTGTCCCCCACTTGGAGTTCATCATGGGACGTTTTTAGTTATAATAGACCTAGCTGCCAAAGCTGTTGCATGACGTCATCTATAAAGTGTGTTTCTCAGTCAACACGACTAGGCAGCACAGTTGGGCCGATAGACAATGCCATCATCCATTATACTGCCCTGTGAAAGCAGGTTTTAATCACCACAAACATTATTACGAGGGCCGGACCATAAAACATGCGAGGTCCCTATTGGAACTGAAGGAAATTTTTTTTTTGTCCTGCAAAGTAACCTCAATTTTGGGGGCCTAAACATGCTCGAAAACTCACTAAACTTTGCACAAAATTCAAAAATTTCATATTTTATGGGCTTTCTGCATGGGCATGGCAAAATAGAGACAATTCAATTAAATTTTATTTATATAGCGGTAATTCACAGCAGTTATCTCATTGAGCTTTTCAGATAGAGCAGGTCTAAACTGTACTCTGTAGGTATTCTGGACAGAAGGTTTTGGGTTTTCAGAGGTAAGGGAAAAGAGATCAGCTTTCTTGTTTTCCTCCTTATACATGCTTCAGATCACATGCCTGATATCAGGCATTATCTAAGGAGGAGTTGCCTGTCCCATGCGGGAGTAACCTTAGCCCCAATTAATTCGCTGACATAGAGAGCACTTGTGATCCTTGTTAGATCAATGAGTTTTGGAGGGAAGTATGGTGGAACCAGGTGGTTCGCCACCGGAAGCCCCTTCCAACTCCACAGGCAAGGATTTAGCATCAAAACTCAAGATAGTGTTTTGTTCTCCATGTTTAGTCATGGTTTGTCTTTATTTTGCGAAATCCTTCAAGGCAAGTTCACCTAGCTGGTTATGGTGCCTGGATGTGCTGCAACACCAAGATGATGACTGATGGATGGATGGTGTCATGGAGGTTTTTTGGCAAAGAGAGATTTGAAGTTCAAGTCTTGAGTCATTTCTGTAGCCAGCGTAGGCCTGATGAAAATGGTTGTAGTATTGCTAGGGAGTTTCTTTCTTCATTGCTTGACTGATAGCACATGAGTTAAACCTGTCCATATACAAGATTGGCAGGTTGGAAGGTCCTCCAGCAGTGTATGGAAGAGCAGGTCATAGTTGGCCCTGACAAAGTCAGGCTGGCGCTCAATAAAGCTGCTGACTTCACAGCTAAAAGTCACCTTGATTTGGTAGATCTTGTTGTCAACTGTGGCCTTTGGAATATTAGGTTTGAAACGTGTTGTGTTGTGAGCAATCTTATCCCTGTCTCTATCTGAGGCACTCTGTGCAGAATTGGCACTTGGAGGTCAATTAAGTAGCAGGTTCTGGTAGGGACAATAAGAGACACTTGTTGGTATCTCAAGCGGGTGTTGTAGCTGTCTTTTAATGTTGGCTAATTCCTCATCTTTAATTTCCTGCTGCTGATGCAATTGTTTAATTCTGTCCCTTGGTTCCTCTAGCTGCTGTTACACATTTGTTTGTGGAGGTTTTCAGATTTGTCAAGGTTTTTGTTTGCTTCTACAAGTGTATTCCTAGATTTAAAGCTAGTCACTAGACGGAAGGATTGTTCCAGCTTTTCACTCTTTTCCTTCAAGTCAACTTTCTCCTCATCTTCTGGAGACTCATCCATATTTTCCTGTGGGATGATAAATAGAGCTTCTAGCTCACCAATGCGTCCTAACTGGTTCTATAACTGTAATTCTATACAAAATCTTGTTTACAGAACTTGCAATTTAACCCTTGATGTTGTGCTGTGGCCTTGCATTAGCAAGCTTACTGTGTAGCCGATGTACTGTACAGCTGTGTAACTATTGGTAGTAGTATACCTTGTTGTGATGACAGCTCGAAGAAACATTTATCATGTTAAAGGTTCAGTGTGTAATCTTTCTGGGGATCTATCGACAGAAATGCAATATAAGATCTATAACTATGATTTCAGAACTTACATAATTAGCGTAATGTTTTTATTACCTTAGAGTGAG
>NC_060171.1:35898613-35916791 GCF_021292245.1 Micropterus dolomieu | reverse complement strand
GAAATTTTTTTTTTGTCCTGCAAAGTAACCTCAATTTTGGGGGCCTAAACATGCTCGAAAACTCACTAAACTTTGCACAAAATTCAAAAATTTCATATTTTATGGGCTTTCTGCATGGGCATGGCAAAATAGAGACAATTCAATTAAATTTTATTTATATAGCGGTAATTCACAGCAGTTATCTCATTGAGCTTTTCAGATAGAGCAGGTCTAAACTGTACTCTGTAGGTATTCTGGACAGAAGGTTTTGGGTTTTCAGAGGTAAGGGAAAAGAGATCAGCTTTCTTGTTTTCCTCCTTATACATGCTTCAGATCACATGCCTGATATCAGGCATTATCTAAGGAGGAGTTGCCTGTCCCATGCGGGAGTAACCTTAGCCCCAATTAATTCGCTGACATAGAGAGCACTTGTGATCCTTGTTAGATCAATGAGTTTTGGAGGGAAGTATGGTGGAACCAGGTGGTTCGCCACCGGAAGCCCCTTCCAACTCCACAGGCAAGGATTTAGCATCAAAACTCAAGATAGTGTTTTGTTCTCCATGTTTAGTCATGGTTTGTCTTTATTTTGCGAAATCCTTCAAGGCAAGTTCACCTAGCTGGTTATGGTGCCTGGATGTGCTGCAACACCAAGATGATGACTGATGGATGGATGGTGTCATGGAGGTTTTTTGGCAAAGAGAGATTTGAAGTTCAAGTCTTGAGTCATTTCTGTAGCCAGCGTAGGCCTGATGAAAATGGTTGTAGTATTGCTAGGGAGTTTCTTTCTTCATTGCTTGACTGATAGCACATGAGTTAAACCTGTCCATATACAAGATTGGCAGGTTGGAAGGTCCTCCAGCAGTGTATGGAAGAGCAGGTCATAGTTGGCCCTGACAAAGTCAGGCTGGCGCTCAATAAAGCTGCTGACTTCACAGCTAAAAGTCACCTTGATTTGGTAGATCTTGTTGTCAACTGTGGCCTTTGGAATATTAGGTTTGAAACGTGTTGTGTTGTGAGCAATCTTATCCCTGTCTCTATCTGAGGCACTCTGTGCAGAATTGGCACTTGGAGGTCAATTAAGTAGCAGGTTCTGGTAGGGACAATAAGAGACACTTGTTGGTATCTCAAGCGGGTGTTGTAGCTGTCTTTTAATGTTGGCTAATTCCTCATCTTTAATTTCCTGCTGCTGATGCAATTGTTTAATTCTGTCCCTTGGTTCCTCTAGCTGCTGTTACACATTTGTTTGTGGAGGTTTTCAGATTTGTCAAGGTTTTTGTTTGCTTCTACAAGTGTATTCCTAGATTTAAAGCTAGTCACTAGACGGAAGGATTGTTCCAGCTTTTCACTCTTTTCCTTCAAGTCAACTTTCTCCTCATCTTCTGGAGACTCATCCATATTTTCCTGTGGGATGATAAATAGAGCTTCTAGCTCACCAATGCGTCCTAACTGGTTCTATAACTGTAATTCTATACAAAATCTTGTTTACAGAACTTGCAATTTAACCCTTGATGTTGTGCTGTGGCCTTGCATTAGCAAGCTTACTGTGTAGCCGATGTACTGTACAGCTGTGTAACTATTGGTAGTAGTATACCTTGTTGTGATGACAGCTCGAAGAAACATTTATCATGTTAAAGGTTCAGTGTGTAATCTTTCTGGGGATCTATCGACAGAAATGCAATATAAGATCTATAACTATGATTTCAGAACTTACATAATTAGCGTAATGTTTTTATTACCTTAGAGTGAGTCATTTCTATCTGCGCGTCCCCCTTCCATGGACGTTGCCATGTTGCTTCGCCATGTTTCTACAGTAGCTGAAAATGGACAAACATTATAGAGCACGTTTCGTCACTTTGTTCTTCTTTACTAAATCTTTTACTAAATTATTAAGTAAATATAATTTCTTAATATAGCTACCCAAAGAAACCTCATTTCTTGACTGGTTACTCTCCACTGTCTCATAAGACGACTTCTTTTGTGCTGTGTGTCAGTTACTGTAGCTGTCCTACACTCTTTGAAAGGGTAGGGGGCAGTGGTAGACTGGACAGTTGGTTGCAATTTGCATGTTGATAGAAATTTCAACAAATAGTACCTTCAGTATTTTAGACTTTTGTCCAACAGTTATTTGATTGTAAATGCTCCATACTTGTAAAGTGCCTTTCTAGTCTTTTCGACCACTCAAAGAGCTTTTACACTACATCTGCATTCACCATTCACACACATTCATACACTGGCGGAACAGCCACCAGAGGCAATTCGGGGTTCAGTATCTTGCCCAAGGATACTTCGACATGCAGCCTGGAGGAGCCAGGGATTGAACCTTTCAATTAACGGGCAACCCGCTCTATCTCCTGAGCCACAGCCGCAATTGCATTAATTATAAAATTAAAGGTTCTTCCAAGTTTAATGAAGTTTTCATGCACATGCCATCTGTATCACGTGACTTGTGTATTTTAATCAAATGCCTTATTGAAACAATTATTGGACAGACCAGTCTCTTCTACCATAGGTAAATCCATCTGGTAATTTCACTTGAATGAAACTGCTCTTCTATGTATTTCACTGTGCATGTCTGTTATTTCTGTTCTTGTCACCATCACAGGACCACCCCAGGGCTGAATATGAATTCAGGGTCTTGCAGAAGTACGTAAGCAAAGATCACAAATCACAGCACAAGGTAATTATATCATAGGCTCTATATATTTGCGTATATTGTATGTCTTCATTTAAATTTTTGTTTTAGCATAGTTTTTATAGCCTTTCAGTTGTTTTTCACCCCTATATCATTCTACCATGTGCTTCAACCCTATAGTTTGGGCATAAGGAGTATTTCTGTGCTTATGCTTATTCCCGTGACAGTGTTTCCCACAGGATTTTAAGAGACTATGGTGGGTGAGCCCCAGGACCCATTTGTGGGGGCATGCATTCATTTGGTGCAAAATTAAAAGGCAATCTATGAAGAACTTTGCACTCTTATAATCAATGTTGTGCTATAGTAAACTATTTGATCATAAACCCATTATACCTAAAACTTAATACTAAAACTTAATAGCCCAGGCTTTTATTTGCTAAAATCACTGAATTGACCCTGCCTTTATTTGGGACAGGTGTCCATATGGGACAGGCCTTTAATTCTTTTTGCACAAAACTGAAACTTCTATGAAACAGTTTATTTATTTCAAACAGAATAACACTTATGTAAAAATTATCAAATAATATCAAATACACGTCATTCATTTGATCTAGCTCCGACAGGCAGCAACCTCACAAAAACAACAACACGGTGCAGGATGAGAGATGTTAGCAGACAGAGAGCGATGGACTTCACATGACAGGATTCACAACTTGGATAAGTTTTTCTGAAAAGCTGTTTTGATTCTTTTGATCGGTAGACCCTTACAGACTAAAGGAAGATAAATAATCAAGGAACGGACACATTCGGATTTAACGAGCAGACTTAACGAGCGCTTCAAAGTTAATGTGAGTCAGCACTTTTTTCCCCTTTTCCTTTCTTATAGCCAGGCAGGTTCCACCGGTAAATCTAGAAGAATTAGACTTTGGGTCTTCTTGTTTCCGTTAAATGAACTTAACAGTGGTATTGTGGAGAATCTAAACGATCTAACGATATGTAGCGTGTCCATACTGACATATTGATCAGACGTTTAAACATTAATGTTTGTATTAACTAAATCTAAGCAGCTTAGAAGCAGCTAAAGCGGGCGATGCTGCAGAGTTTAAGAGGTTTTACGCATTCAAAGAACTTCTGTAAAAACCAGACCAGGTGTTTAATTAAGGCAGGCATTTATTTGTCAAAATGTGTTCCCACACCAGGCCAGTAAAGGAGGTAGGCGGCTATTTGGAACTAAGTTTTACGGTATAGCTATAAATGGTGATGAAACAGCAACAAAAGTCAACAAATTTATTTAATGTTTTCCCAGCAACCCTAAATCAAATATTAGAAAATAAGTAATTTCCCTAAGTCAAGTCAAGTCAAGTTTTATTTAAAGTGCAAAATCACCAAAAGACATGGTCTCAATACACTTCACAAAATGCATTGAAATGAAATAAAATTAACCATAAAATACAGAATGCATGTAATAAAACACATAATAAAATACAATCAGAATAAAATCAACTAAATAAAATGATAAAAAAATATAATTTCATAATAATTTATAGTTTGCTCAACACTGTCCTAATAGCTTAACAGAAAAGTCTTAAGTCTAGCCTTAAAAGCGGTGATGTTATCCGATTCCCGCACCCAAATTGGAACCTGGTTCCATAGTGGAGGCGCTTGATAACTAAATGCTCTTCGTCCCACTCTAACCTTAGTTATATTAGGCACCACAAGCAGCCCTGCATTTTGAGAGCTCAGCGCTCTATTGGGGCAGTGAGGTATCAGGAGTTCCTTGAGGTACAATGGTGTCCGGCCATTTAAGGCTTTGTAGGTAAGTAGAACAATTTTAAAATTTATTCTGTATTTCACAGGGAGCCAGTGAAGGGAGGCTAGAACTGGAGAAATATGCTCTCTAATCTTGACTCTAGACAAAACACGAGCTGCTGCATTCTGGATCAGCTGGAGAGGCTTTAGAGACTTAATTGTGCTACCCGCTAGTAAAGAATTACAATAGTCAAGCCTGGAAGTAATGAAAGCTTGGACCAGTTTTTCTGCAGTTTTGAGACAGGATGTTCCTGATTTTAGCAATCTTTGCGTAAGATGCAGATTGAAATTTCCTGATCAAAAATAACTCCCAGGTTCCTCATGGTGGTACTGGGGGCCACGGCGATGCCATCCATAGAAACAATGTCATTGGACAATATATCTCGAAGGTGTTTGGGCCCAAGTAATATAACTTCAGTTTTCAGTTCAGCATGAGGAACTTACAGGTAATCCAGGCTGTGACATCTTGTAAGCAACCTTGAAGTTAGGCTAACTGATGTGAATCATTCGGCCTGATTGCTAAATATAGCAATGAAAGTTTATGGCATGGTTCCTTATAATTCTACCGAGACACTAACATTTTCTAGTTGTTGTAATACATTTTATACTTTCTTTGAATATAATCCAATTAATCTTATTTCCATCCTGTATAGACCCCTTATTTTGAAAACTGGACGTTGTCACATGTATCCTCGCGCTAAATTAATCAAGTACAATCCAATTATGATAAATTATGATGTAGGCCTATAAGGTTCTTGTATCGAGGAACATGATGACTTCACAGCCTCTGTTTAGGTCAGACAGTCATACTGCAACACTTGACAGGAGGAGAAAATGACAGGAGGATTCAGTGGATTTACCATAAAGGCTTTAATATGTGTCACTCCAAATTTAGGTGCGGCTAGATTAATCGGCTACTCACAAATGAGTGACTGTTACCGTACGTTACCGTAATTACCTCAAAAGAATAGTGGTTGTCTCGAGTCGGATGCCAGAGTGTGTGAGCGTGAATCTTATAACAGTGCCAACAAAACACAATGTTAGAAGTCTGTAATATTATTATGAGATGTGTAAAAATATTTTCAGTTCATTTTAAAATTCTGACTGAACAAATTAGTGTTGCAGGCCGCCATGTTCTCGTTAATTAATGGGAAACACTGGTATATGCCTAGTTACTGGGCTGTATACATCCTGCCCTCCCTCATCACAACCTTATATGGATGCAGTGAGGAGTCCCAAATAAGCTTGTGAATTGTCTAGCTTTATTTCATATTGTACAGGGGCTACGCTGGATACTTACTACTATACTATACTACAATGATAAAGTAAACATGATTAGGAATTCATGATATAGGTCATTGCATATCCTAGTAACAATACATTTTAATGAAATACATGAGTTACTGTTGGGATTTCCAACAATAACTCTATTTCTCTGCGTCATAAAGGTGGGTTGGGCTGATGGACAATGATGAGCCGGCATCATTATTTCATTTAATTGTCCAGCCCTACCTACACCTCAGGTCTCTCACTGCAAACACCTGTTTGCCCCGTCTCTCTGCTCTCCAGACTTTCTCTATCAGCAGTAAGTTTTAAGAAGTCTCCTAAAAGACACAGAACTCCTCTTTTTCCGTATTTTTCTATGTGTGATCCATTTTCATGGCAGCAGGTGCGCTGCAATGCCGCTTGTTAATGACCTAGCCTATTAAACAACCGATACCAACATCTGCACTCTGTGTGTTCATGCTGCTTTACCTGGTCTGTGCTTGTAAATTATCCACCGTGTCCGCAACCTACTAAAAGATATCCTGGGTATGTTGAACAGTAACAGTCTGTAGTTCACTACTACATTTTCCTTTTTCAGTTGTAGTGAATATGTTTATCTATTCATTTTTAGATGGAAAAGCTCACATGTCGAGACCGCCTCCCTGCCTACATGACTAATATTGTCATGATGCTGTTAATGGTAAGACAAATCTGATTCTCTGCATTTACTGCATTTACATTATTGATGATTTACTGAAAGGGTGTGGAATGATGATTTATTTTCCCTCACATATACGTATTCTGTTTGTAATCCTGCAAACAATTTCCTTGTCAGATTGGTGTTACGTTTGCCATTGTGTTTGGCGTGATCCTCTACCGGATTTCTACCAAAGCCGCTCTTCATTTGAGTTCCAATCCAGTCACTAGGAATCATGTACAGCTGACAGTGAAAACCACTGCAGCCATCATCAACCTGGTGGTCATCCTCATACTGGACGAGGTGTATGGAGCTGTGGCACGATGGCTGACTGTGTTAGGTAAGTTAGGCAAGGTGTAGAACTGGCTCAGGCACTAGGTCAATAGGTCACGTCTATGATAATAGGAGTGGGATTAGTTGGTCACTCTAAAATGCCTTTTTATTCACTGTAATAAATGAACAGTGAAATGCAGACGGGCCCTGCGCCATGCACACTATCAAAAGACTATGGCCAATATGAAGAATACAGAAAATGAACAAATATCATAAATATAATCTGACAGATGACTATGGGGCTCAAAACCCCACAAAGAGTGATTCAATTCAATTCAAATTAGCTTTATTGGCATGAATGTAATAACAACATTGACAAAGCATCATACATACATAAGAACAATCAAGCCCATACATTTCATTAAACAAGTAATTAAAGCGTAAAGTAATCAAAGCGTAATCAAAGTGTATGTGTGTTAAAAAAAAAAGAAGAAATATTAAAAATTTAAATAAAATAAATAAGGGCGGCACGGTGGTGTGGTGGTTAGCACTGTCGCCAAACCCCGGCCCTTGTGTGTGGAGCATGTTCTCCCCGTGTCTGCTTGGTGCTGTTCTCTCCGGGTGCTCCGGCTTCCTCCCACCGTCCAAAAACATGCAGGCTAGGTTGATTGGTTAATTGTCCTTAGGTGTGAGAGGTTGTTCGTCTATGTGTGGCCCTGCGATGGACTGGCGACCTGTCCAGGGTGTACCAGTGTTCAACGGGAATTAAGTGATGTTTTGTTTTTTTAATAATTCGGCACCAGAAAAACGAAGCCATGACTAAACGAGCAATGGACTACAGGATGTTCCTGATTTTTGCAATATTATGTCAGTGAAAAGAGGCGGTCCTTGAAGTTTGCTTAATGTGAGATTTAAAGGACATGTTGTCAGAGATGACTCACAGTGGTGCTGAAGGCCAGGGCGATGCCATCCAGAGTAATGTCTTTAAATAATGCGTCTCGAAGGTGCTTGGGCCCCAGCACAATGACTTCAGTTTAATTTGAGTTTAACATCAGAAAATTACAAGGCACACTTGAAGTTTTATTAACTGATTGGTTTCATCTGGCTTGATCAATGTTTCAAATTCAATTTACACTCTGGTGTGATTTATCAGACCCGAGGGGTTTTGGCACTGTTTCTTTGTTCAGGCTTTTTCTGTTTATATGTAGGCCTCTTTGTTAGGCTTTATTTCCCCATGAGGTCCCAACAGTGTAAATGCTTAACACCTGTATACTATATACTAAAGTGAACTTGCTTTGCAAGAGAGGTGATAGTAAATGAATTGGAGTTGCGATGTCACAGCGGATAAGACACATGGATTTTGAGAGACCCGGGTTCGATTCACACTGTGACACAACTACCTACTCCAGAGGTGTGCGACCTCTGACATATATAGCAATACTAAGTTGCTTTGGATAAAAGCGTCAGCTAAATTAGTAAATGTAATGAATTGATGTCTATGAGTAAGTCATGTGGCTGGATGGTGGATGGCCTGTGTTCAGACTGTACTGCCTGTTTTTCATTAAGTAAATTGAAGAAAATATTCTGTTCATTTGTAGAGGTTCCTAAAACAGACAGGAGTTTTGAGGAACGACTCATCTTCAAGACTTTCATTCTCAAGTTTGTCAATGCTTTCACCCCCATTATCTACATTGCTTTCTTCAGAGGAAGGTTAGTAACTTCATTGTGTGTTAATGTGTAATTTTGTAGCTCTCAGAAGGACTGAAAAAGTAACTAATAATGAAAAATATTTTTTTCCTTAGACTGGTAGGCAGACCAGGCAGCTACCTGTATGTGTTTGAATCCTACAGAATGGAAGAGGTAAGGCTTACACTTACACATATATTGACAAACTAACAACCAGCCAGGGCTACTATTCTCAGATTACACACCTTACTTATGCAATGGTTATTTTTAGGGTCATTGAAATCTTTGAGTAAATTTATAGTTTTAGTCAAAAACATTTCAAATTAATAAAAACTGGAAATAAAATTGAATAGTGAAATTAATAAATACTAAATGTTGTGTTGGGTTCAGCCGTACATGCCTATGCGTGACTGAGAAAGCTTGTCTGTGCTCACTCACAGCATGGGCCTCTCCTACATCGCCACCTTGTAAATGCTCCGTATTTGTATAGCGCCTTTCTACACTTTTCGACCACTCAAACCATTTTTCACCATTCACTCACATTCATACACTGAGCCGAAGTGCTCAAATAGAAACTAATGTTCGCACACATTCATACACTGGTGGAACAGCCACCAGGGGCAAAGGGGTTAAGTAGCTTGCCCAAGGATACTTCGATGTGCAGCCTGCCCTTGTGTATATACAATGGTGAGAGAGACCTGGCCATCGGCTCCCATTTTTCTTCAGCACTGAAGAGCAGAAGATTACTAGCAGATCATGTCTTTGGGTAGACCGGCTAGAACAGCATCCAAGAGCTGCTAAGCCAACGGGAAACGTAAGTTATCCCCTCTTGCTCATCTGATCTTGTCATTGTGAACAAAGTGAACAGAGTCAGATGTCTCCTTTCCACTTTATGTTGGGCTTCCAAGTGGCTTGCCAATCCTCCCAGCTACAGTCATGCAGGACACTCCCAGGCAACCCTGGGTCTCCCCAGTTGACTCGGAGCCTCCTCCGGCATTTGGGGCTAAGGTTAGCAGCTGTGGCTAAGTTGCTCCTGTGAGGCAAGCTAACGTTGGGCTAATGTTGAGCTAACAGGAAGCTAACGTGAAGCTAACAGGAGCCCAAAATGAAGCTAGCACGCGGTGTGCCCGTGGATCAGCTGACCAGAGAGACCCCGTGTGACCACGTTGCCGCCATTAATTGCAAAAAACAAAAAACAACATCTAGCAACCGGTTTGCATTGCTGCTGGACCAACTCCTGTCGCTCCGAGCAAGCAACAGGTATGCTATGCACCAGGACTGTGTGTGAAAACATTGTTGCTCCTTTTGTGGAAGTTAATGAATAAACACATTACTCACAAGCCCGCCTGTGGGTTCATGCGTGATCACGGGATCACCAACACAGTCCCTCCTCCTGCATCTATAGGTGTGTGACAGCGTTGTGTGATGTACATGTGTTGCGCTTTACAGACCAGCCGTAGGAGAGTGGCATAACATGGAATGGCTTCAGCTGGCCGAACGATGTGGCCTGCGCCCCCTCAAGGATGGCCCCAGTGGGGCGAGTATTGGCTTGCCTCCTCTGGTGGCTGCACCTTGCCATCAGATTGACTCGCACATGCTCGCCATGCAGAGAGGCACTCCCACCTGAATGGTGCCGCATGTTGTTACCCATGACCCTTCCTCTCCCCGTCAGGAGCAGAGCTCTTCTGTTCGGTGGAGCACGGAGAATTCTGTCTGCCGCTGCAGGCGTGGTCCTGGGACGAGGCAGACAGCCAGGCTCGTGGCACTCCTGTCTCCCCTTGGTTTAACGGTGAATTGGAAGAAGAGTGCTCCTCTCCCCTCCCAGAGGCTCACCTATCTTTGTGTATTGTTGGTGTCATGTGGTGGCCCCCTGGGCCTCCAGCACATGAGGAGGTTACAGCGGTGGTTCATCCACCTGCGTGTCGACTTGAGTGATAGGCAGCGCGTGGTCACCATCCCTCTGTCTGTGGGTTCGGATCTAGCCGTCGGGGTTCCCCTTGGCAGGCTCACATCCCATACCTAGGTCTTCACAGATGCCTCTATGATAGGCTTAGTTAACTAAATAACGTTATAACGTTAACTAAATAAAACTGTAACATTACATGATCAACATTAAACCTGTTTTTCACTTACAGAGCACAACCATGTGGCCTAATGTACTTGCGTCTACAACTAATCACAGTTTATAAACTACTGTAAGTCAACATCCCCCCCAGACTCTCAAACCAATGTAACTTTATAATTAAATAAAACTGTAACGATACATGATCAAAAATAAACCAGTAACCTGTTTGCAGCCAGCGTTAACAACTAACGTGATGGCAGCCAGCGGGGTGTAAATGATTATCAATGCTGAGCTGAACATGAACACCACAGGTTTACTAACCTAGTTTGCTTTCAGCACTTCTTTGTTTGCGCCTTGTAGTATGAAGTTTAAAGCCAAAGTTTATGATGAATGACACAGAAGCTGCTGGTGTTTGTTGTTGTCCTCTCTCACATGTGTCGGCACGCAGCAGATACATAGTAAGTGTTTTGTTGGCAGGCTATAGGTAATGCAGAGACAGCAAAAACAGCAAGCTCATCAGACGTTTTCTAAAAATAAACAGTGTTCACGAATCCCGCTCCTCAAGTCAAGAGTCAAGTCTGAAGTCTTTTGAGGACGAGTCTCAAGTCAAGTCTGAAGTTACTGTGTGCGACGTAAGTGCGACTCAAGTCCAAGTCTCAAACTCAAGTCCCCATCTCTGGCCAATAGTAACACTTATTCATTATACATTAACATCATACTGAGCAAAACCCAACACAACGGTAGGCATGAGGAGTCAAAAAATGGTTTCCACAAATAAGTAATAAAGGTTTTATTTACAAAATTCTTTAATAAATATAATGTTATGCGTCCATAAAAGATATCATCTTAACAGAACTTAACTCAGGCAAGATAACCCTAACATGAGCTGAACAAAACAGACCTAAACAGACCTAACAAGACTGAGACATGGGGGAAATTTATATAGTGGCTGATCAGGCCATTCTAACACAAAGGGGGTAGACAGACAGATAATACTGTATTCAATTAAATTTTATTTATATAGCGCCAAATCACAACAACAGTTATCTCACAGCGCTTTTCATAAAAGAGCAGGTCTAGACCGTACTCTATATAAGCAAACCACAAGTACTACAAAACATGCTAAGCCAATGATACCTAATATGAACTAATCAATCAATAAAATAATTATAATAACAAAAGCATAACTAGCAAAGAAAAGAACACAACTCAAAATGGAAAACTCTGCCCCTCCCCATGATATGGCAGACTAATTTCCTTCTAGAAAAGCTACACAGTTGAAGTCCTTTTTGTCAGACAAATAGAGACCCCCAGCAGCAACTCCCCAGGAACTGGCAACTCAAGAAGAAAGGTATTAATTTTACAGAATGTAACTTAAGCTAAACAAAGATAATGAACCTGAAATTAGCAAAATTGACAAAGTAAACTAAATGTGTGCACCCAAATAGACAACTAATGTCAAAATAAATCTCTTTTTGACACTAAAATCTGTGTGTCCAGATATTTATTTTGTATTATATGTAATGGGCTCAAAACAAATGAAAGAGTTACCACCGTGAGTTGTGACAAACTTATCTTTCTTTAACCAGTGTAGGGGGGTGATTGAGAGGCATATTTTTCCCTCTGGCTTTCCCATACCTGTAGGTGCTCACTGCTTAGATCGTTCAGTGTCTTTGGTTATTGACTGTAAAACTAATACATAAGAAGAAGTACCACAATTATTACAAAGACTCCATGATTTAATTTTCTGCCAAATATAGCCTATAACTCAGCATTACTGTATGGAAACCATAACACACCAAAACATAAACAGCTTCATGTTTCCTGAGTAAGCCATAGCCTTCTTCAGAAGGTGAAACTTGCTCAAGTGTCACATGTTTCATGTGAAAGTAGGGGAATTTACAGTACATATGTTCCCAAAGTCTAGAATGAACCTCCACTTACAAGTATTGGGGAGAAAAGCAAACATCATGTTTTACATCATCTGCATGCAAGAATACTCCTTTTTTTCAAGAAGTCCTCCAATCTAAACTACAGAATAGGTTGTTTGCCCATGCCTCCCAAAGCGACACATGAGCATTTCCTATACCAGTCCAACAGGCAACCAGACCATAACTACATTACGTATGTCACATTACATAATCACGTTAATGTTGTGAAATGTCAGTAATGCTATTTAACTTAAAATTCACAGAATAAATCGCCAATAAATGAACCCACCTCCTTAAGCCTCCTTTGCTACCATCATACAACCACAATAAACATAAATATGGGTTGTAATAATGTGCTGCACAAACAAACTATTTGCTTGTTTTTACAGTGAGGACAGGCAGCTTTTTTATATTCAAAGCTTCTATTCCGTTTTCAAATGAAGCTTTGAATGTCTGTTGTCGTATTTTCTAATGTTATCACCCTAAAAAAAATATTTTAAATCCAAGCTAGTAGTGATTTTGAAGAGGTCATAGCCAAGTGCTGATAATAAGCTATTCATACTAATTAAATATACTTTAAACCCTTTCATATATGTTGTCATTTTTACTTATTACTATTAGGCCGACTTGTTAAAATTACTTTTTGCTGTGGTGGACTGTAGTTTTGGACTGTTTCACAGTGTACCCATGGAGGCTGTCTGATGGAGCTGTGTATCCAGCTAAGTATCACCATGTTGGGAAAACAGCTAATTCAGAACAACCTTTTTGAGATTGGAATACCGTAAGTATGCATCACTTTAAATTGATCTGTTTTCATTACACATCACATTGTCATGAATTACACAAGACCTGAACATGAAATAATCTTCCTAAAATCCCTGTTCCTTCTAAATAGGATCAAATATCCAATACTAAACACATGCTTTATGTTCATCCCCATCTTAGATAATTAGGTCTTTTTAGAAACTTGTTTACTTGTTATACCTGAAAGTTGTTATATTTAGCTTCTGAACCTTAATAAGATGTTTATTAACACTGAGACATAATGACTGTAATATCCTAAAACACATTTGTTGTTGCTTGTAAGATATTTATGAGCAGTTAATATAATCTTGTTAACAGTTTAAAGGTTAGGTTAATTTAAAGACTTATTAACTATTAACACTGCTCCTTTGCAACTACTAGAACTAAAGTGGGAACAGTGTCTTATTGATGTGTAAACAATTAAAAAAGTTAGTGTTTTAGTTGTGAAGCAAAAGCATTTACAGGCTTGTAAATTGGAAAAAATGACCATTAAATCCAAAATGGCCCACTTCCTGTTGGGTTTAGGAAATTGCTCCACGAAGCTTTTTTGTACATCTAGACATGATACTTGTGCCACAGAAATTTCATACATCTTGGTAAAACGTGCCGGGGGCTGCTTTGTTGAAAGTCATTTCCTGTTGCCAGCAGGTGGTGTCTTCTGCAGCTTTTTGCTAAGTTACCTCCAGAGAAAAACACACACGCAGCAGGCTGACCCGTAACTCCGATCTGCTCTACCTGTTAGGCCCACCCCTTAACCAATCACAGGCATCTACATGGACGAATCAGAGGCCTCTCTTAAAGTAAACATCATAGTACTTCACAGCTGGGGGTCAGAGGTTACCCTCTTAAAGTGACAGAGCCTAATATGACAGCACTTATATGCTGTTAAGCACCTTTTAACTCAAACCCAGGAGTTACAAAATATATATATACAGTATGTAGCATTTTATGCATATGTCCCTCGCCAGGGGGCGCTACTGTCAGGGCAGGACTATTATTATGCAAATCAAATTTGGTGCAGATGTGAGCATGTATACTGAAGTTACAACAACTTCCTGTTTTGTGGCGGATTATCGAATTTGGATGCCATGCCACGGGTACGCTCGTTGACTGGTAATAATCATTTGCACAAATTTTAATCGTCAATGGGTTTAGACTGCACAGCGAAATTTCAGCGAAAAGGTGATGTTGCTATAACCTGAATGAAAAATGGTACAGATATGTATAGTAGTGTTAATGATAACAATCGTAATGTTAATTATTATAATAACAATAATAATAATAGGACTAGTAACAATAGTTGTTGTAGCAGAGGGTGTCAAGCAGGAACACGGGGGCAGCAGGTGACCCGCAACCACAGATCCAGACTCCACAGCTCCAGAGCCAGAAAACCTGCAGGAAGTGATAGGAGGAGAGAGGAGAGGGACGAGAAAGCACAAGACTACCGGAAAGGAGAGAAGTCGAGTTAGTAACATAGATTATTGGGATGAGGTTGCATACAGAGGGTGAGAAGGAAGAGGAGAGAGGACCTCAGTACATCATGGGAAATCCCCCGGCAGTCTAGGCCTATAGCAGCATAACTAAGGGATGGTTCAGGACTCACCTGAGCCAGCCCTAACTATAAGCTTTATATAAGAGGAAAGTCTTAAGGAGACGGTTGCTCTGTTGTTGCTGCTGCTGGTCTGTGCAACTAGGACCAGAGGGCTCTGTGGGCGACTGGCTGACAGGTCTGTGGTCTAACCTCGTGGGCGCTTGTGAAGCTTCTCAATCCTGAAAAAAATGCACATTTTGAATTTACCATCAACTTTCGTAAAAACTGCCAATATTCAAGTTCTACACAGTTGATTTCTCGCCTCAAACCGCCCAAAAGTGTATATAGTGATTAAATAGCGTACAAAACTTGTAAAAACAAAATGCCGTTCTGCTATTTCTCCTTAGTTTCCGCTACACGAAAGCTTCTTCTTCGCGAGTAGTCTTACAGTCAAGCAATCATGGCAGACAGTGGAAGCGGTACTGCCCATAGCACTTCTTGTACTGCGTTGCAGTTATAAATGAACAACCAGAAATGTTCTTAATAAGAAGATTGCTATCTCTCCCTTAAACAGCCTCTCTGTAACGATGCGTCAACAATGAGATTTCACGTTGGCGAATCATTATAGTCGACTTCATCGACTAATCGTTGCAGCCCTTCTTAGTTCCGCAGTTGTTGGTTCGATGTCAAGCTCTTCCATTACGGGTTGACGCTCAGCATCACTGAGTGCTGCGTCAGAGACAGTGTTATGATTTGCATTGAGAGCGGAGTAGTGTTCCACCCAGCAGTCAAGTTGTTTTGAGTGGTCAGTGATGGTTTCTCCTGTGGCTGACTTCAGCGGTTTGTGTCAGCAGCCGTTGCCAGCTGTAGCCAGTAGCTGTTGGCACAGTGTCGTGAGGTTTGCTGGAGTTTCCTTCTTGATGTTCTGAGGAGCATGTAGGGTCTTGACATTTGGAGTGCATTTGTAGTTGGTGAGGGAAGTGCGCTTTCCATCCATTCATTTGACCTTCTCAGCTTTTTGCCAAAAACTGTCAGGGCTGTGCCATGGATGGTATCCCGTAAGCCATCCCAATATTGCTGGACAGAGCGAGATTGGGGTAAGTGGTAAAGGAATTTCTCTAGGGCACAGAGGAAGGCTGCAGTTTGGTTGCATCAGCTGTTTTGCTGCTGTCTATGCAAAGGGCTCCTGTTGGTTTGGCTCTGTGAGTATTTATTTTCCTGTAGCTTTACTCTACAGTAGACAAGGGAGTGGTTTGTGTTGCAGTCTGTGCTGTGAAAGTTTCGAGTTTGGAGGATGTCTCTGAGATCAGCACGTTGTGTTAGGATCAGGTCCAGCTTGTGCCAGTGGCCAGACTGTGGGTGTCTCCAGGAGACTTTGTGACAGGGTTTAGTCAGAAAGTATGAGTTAGTATTGCATAAGTCATGGTATGTGCAGCACTCGAGGAGATGCTGCCCATTCTCATTAATTTTACCTATGCCATGGTGTCCCAAGCAAGACTGCCAGGAGTGATGGTCTGCGCCAACTCTTGAATTGAAGTCAAAAAGGCCCCCTCGAGCTTGTCATAAAACTTTACCTTTATTTCTTGAGAAGAGCTTACTCTCGGGGCGTACACACTCACCAGGTGGACAGGTCCCCTGTTTGTGTTCAGGCAGAAGGCTAAGATTCTCTCTGAACCATCTGGTGGTATTATCAGAAATCAGAATCAGCTTTATTGCTAGGTATGTGTACGCAAAACCCACTCCATATTGATATGGAGTGGGTTTTGCTGTCGGGTTCACTCAGTGAGAAAGAAAAAGGTGGGGAACGGTCAGAGCATAGGCGGGGTGGATTTGGGTCTCAGTGGCTTTGCGTGTCGTTCGAGCTTCTGGATCTCAAGTGGGTCGGAGAGGAGTGTCTGGAAGCGGTGATGTCCCTTGAAGGCCTGACTACATTTGAGGTGTCAGAGGATGAAAGCTGAGAGGCAATATGGGTTCCTGAGCACTACTGAGGTTGTTGACAAAAAGATGGTAGAGGACTCAGAGACTTAAAGAGTTTATGGTGAGCTTGTTCTCTACTTGTCTGCAGGTCATGTGACAACTGAGTCAGAGGGGAAGGGAATGGTTAAATACTTTTGTGTATAAATGGATGTGTTAGCAGCGTGGTCTTTCTCCCTAACCAAACTTCATATGTTTAGAGGTTACCATGCCAACAAAAAATAGTTACAACCCCCAAGGGGAGAACCCTAGTGTAACAGAACCAGAAGCCCCTCTTTTAACACTCCAAAAGAAAACCATTATACAAAAGGATCCAGCCCTCCAAATATTTATTTACTAAATTATGAACTTCACAGTGGGAAAATTATAAACAGAACAAAACTAAATTTATCCAAACCAAATCATGTATCAGTCCAGCATTAGCATGTCTACATGGCTACATACCACTAGTGGAGAGAGGGAAAATCTGCGCATGCTAGTATTTTCCAATTTCATGTGGATGTGTTTGTGTGTTTGTGTGTGTGTGTGTGTGTGTGTGTGTGTGTGTGCGCGCGCGTGTGTGTGTGTATGTCCCTCAGCAAGCTGAAGAAGCTGATTCGCTACATTCGGTCAAAGCAAGGGGCTTTTCAAGAAGAAGAGAGACAGAAGAAGCTGCAGAGATATGAAAGTGACCACTTCCTGGAACCATTTGCTGGGCTAACACCTGAATATATGGAAATGAGTAAGTACCACACACATGATATCCCTCCACACACAAACACACACCCACACATATTTTCCTTAGCACTAGACAAAAACACAAGCAAAACACTCACAATTATGGCTTTATTTGGTTTTTAACCTTGTATTGTTCCAGATCTTATATAGATAAATATTGGCTAGCACCTAGAAGCCAATCAAACTTGCCATGTTTCATGAGTCATCAGGCTGAATGATCAGATTATAGATTACTTATTTACATTACATTTACATTGTTCAAGGTTTTGATGACCTTAAGGCAGGTTTTGCATCTTCATGCCTTTGCCATTGTCAATGTGTTAATGGTGAAGACAACATGAAGCAAGATGAAAAAAGAGTGATCTTCTCTTTTTTTTGTTCTATGCCTCAGTGCTTTCACAAAAAATAGTAAAATATAGAAGAATGCCTCCAATGTAAATAAATATTGGCCGACAAACTAAACAACTAAACATAAAACAGTTGTATTATTTATTATATGTCCCACTTTATTTTTCATCTCCATCTTATCATGTTGCGTTAAAGGGGCTATATGTAGTTTTTCAATGAAATCACATCATCAAATTTTCACTGCCCTATTGTCAATAGGCTCTAAGTTCACTTAGAAAGGAAGCACACGCCTGTTTTCTCTGCTGCTTGGAACAGCCACTATTCTCCTTTTAATGTGAAGGCAACGGGTCGTGATGTAGCCGTGTGTGTGCCCCCGAGCCTCTCTCCGCAGCTAATGAAATGCAATCCACCAACACCACAAAACAACCAGATAGATTTTTGTGGTTTTATCGATACTCAGGTACAC
>NC_060171.1:35888384-35898513 GCF_021292245.1 Micropterus dolomieu | reverse complement strand
GCACTAGACAAAAACACAAGCAAAACACTCACAATTATGGCTTTATTTGGTTTTTAACCTTGTATTGTTCCAGATCTTATATAGATAAATATTGGCTAGCACCTAGAAGCCAATCAAACTTGCCATGTTTCATGAGTCATCAGGCTGAATGATCAGATTATAGATTACTTATTTACATTACATTTACATTGTTCAAGGTTTTGATGACCTTAAGGCAGGTTTTGCATCTTCATGCCTTTGCCATTGTCAATGTGTTAATGGTGAAGACAACATGAAGCAAGATGAAAAAAGAGTGATCTTCTCTTTTTTTTGTTCTATGCCTCAGTGCTTTCACAAAAAATAGTAAAATATAGAAGAATGCCTCCAATGTAAATAAATATTGGCCGACAAACTAAACAACTAAACATAAAACAGTTGTATTATTTATTATATGTCCCACTTTATTTTTCATCTCCATCTTATCATGTTGCGTTAAAGGGGCTATATGTAGTTTTTCAATGAAATCACATCATCAAATTTTCACTGCCCTATTGTCAATAGGCTCTAAGTTCACTTAGAAAGGAAGCACACGCCTGTTTTCTCTGCTGCTTGGAACAGCCACTATTCTCCTTTTAATGTGAAGGCAACGGGTCGTGATGTAGCCGTGTGTGTGCCCCCGAGCCTCTCTCCGCAGCTAATGAAATGCAATCCACCAACACCACAAAACAACCAGATAGATTTTTGTGGTTTTATCGATACTCAGGTACACAGCTCTTCACTGTCTAAATTGCTGTAACTTACATGACCCACATATACACAACAATGCAACAACACAGTAGAATATCCATCCACTACAGAAATGTTACTTTCTAACTGTTAATAAGTGTGGAAACAATCTCATTTATACTATTCAGTCTAGCTCACTAACAGTTTCGTTATTATCCAATACGTTTAGCTGTGCTCACATTGCTGAGCTTCCGGTGAAAGACACACAAATAGTTACTGAAAAGCAGATTGGCTAAATGCAGTAAATGTAACGTTATCATTAATGAGTATGGATTAGTTCAAGCTGACAAAATACTACTGTAACGTTGCAGTGGGAGTTTACCTGAGTTCCCAGCATATTATTGACTTTCTAATAAATACTCCTGTCTTCTTCTGTGTCCAGTCATCCAGTTTGGTTTTGTTACATTGTTCGTTGCATCCTTCCCCTTGGCTCCACTCTTTGCTCTGCTCAACAACATCATCGAAATACGACTTGATGCCAAGAAATTTGTGACTGAGTTGCGAAGACCCGTGGCAGCAAGAGCCAAAGACATTGGTGGGTTGAACATACAGTAGCTCTTATAAAAAAGCAATAGTACCCAATAGTAAAGGACAGTGAGAAACTGGTGAAATGATAAGTGAATGCTGTAAATGTTCCTGTAAACATATTCCTTCAGAGTAGAAAAAACTGTTATCTCTAACAACTGATACATATTGTTGTGTCTACAGGTATATGGTACAACATACTAAGAGGGGTAGCAAAAGTGGCCGTCATCATTAATGTAAGTAAAACATGAATGTATTAATTTATGCTAATGCATTAACACTGTATCATACTGTACTGTCTGTAGATATTCAGAATCTTTTGGGCTCTGTACTCCATCACATTTGGTTTGAAACCTTGTAGTCAGGCAGATAATGCAGAATTTCAGCTGTAATTTCGGGGTGTTTGCATTCACATCCATGCACAGTCATAGAACCGTTTAATTTTAATATTGTGTTGTAAAAAATATATAAACCTGGTATGTGGTGGTATGTGTCATCCTCAAGCTCGGAGGCCTACCAGAAGAGTTTGAGGGTTCTGCGTAGTATCGTAGCTGTTCCTAGGACTATTTACTAGGACTAATATATATACAGTATATATATATATATATATATATATATATATATGTATATGTGTGTGTGTGTGTGTGTGTAGTTTAGTAACTGGTTACTAACAATTTTACTCACCGAACAAAAGAGTTTATAAACTATGATTTTATTTGAGTTTATTCTTGTGCAGCTGGAGCAATTAGTCAATTTATCCATTTGTCAAACAACATAAAATAAATCATCAACTATTTTGATTATTTATTAAGTCATTTTCCATGTCAAAACATTTCATGGGTCCAGTCCAGTCGACTAATTTTGCGAAGGTAGGACACAGTGGTTATCTTCTTCTTAATTGCTATGTAGAAAAAAAAAGTTAAAACAGTGAGTCGGTTCATGAACGCTCTGAGAGAAGCCAATGGAATGTAAAAGAGAGATAAACGCAGTACTGAAGCTGTCATTCTCAACGTCCACATGAATATTAAAATCCCCTACAATTACAACTTTGTCCGTTTTAAGAACTAAAGTTGACACAAACTCTGCAAACTCAGATAAGAATTCAGAGTACGGACCAGGTGCTCGGTACACTATAACAAAAAGAATTGGTTGCAGTGATTTCCAACTTGGGTGCGAAAGACCAAGAACAAGGCTTTCTAATGAGTTATAATTTAGTTTAGGTTTAGAGCTGATTAGTAGGCTGGAGTCGAAGATAGCTGCAACTCCACCTCCTCGGCCTGTGCCTCGAGGAATGTGAGTATTAATATGACTGGGAGGGGTGGATTCATTTAGGCTAACATATTCTCCATCACCCAGCCAGGTTTCAGTAAGACAAAATAAATCAATATCATAATCTGATATTAGTTCATTTACTAGTACACCTTTAGAAGAGAGAGATCTTATGTTTAAGAGTCCACATTTAACTCTCCTATTTGTTTGCACTATTGCGCTTGTGGTTAAAATTTTTATGAGGCTCCTCTTCTGTTTACCTTTGATTTAAATAATTTCAATGGTCGGGGGGCAGACACCGTCACTATAGGGTTTTCACTAAGTAACTCCTGAAATGGAGGAGCAGAGAAGTGTGTTAGACTGCGACTCTGCGTAGGGTTTTGGGTGGGTAACTGCAGTAATAGAAGGGCAGAGAAGTGTGTTAGACTGCGACTCTGCCTCCTGGTCTCAACTCTGGGTTGTCATGGAATTGGTCCAATAATAAACTTGGCCAGATCTCTAGAAATAAGAGCTGCTTCTTCCCAAGTGGGATGGATGCCGTCTCTCCAAATCAGACCAGGTCTTCCCCAGAAGGTCTGCCAATGATCTACAAAGCCCACATCGTTTGCTGGAAACCACCTTGACAACCAGCGGCGGAATGACGACATGCGGCTATACACTATGGGTCATAGTGGGGGATTGAACCTGGATCTCTCACACCAAAGGCATGTGTCTTATCCATTGCGCCATCACCACCTCTAGACTCAATGTCACCAGCTCTGGCCCCAGTGATGCACTTAACTATGGCCACCCGCTTCGCTAACTTCACGTTTCTCAAAACAGAGCTGCCAATGATCAGCGTTGGTTTCTCAGCCGGTGTGTTGCTGAGTGGGGAAAATCTGTTAGAAACGTGAACAGGTTGGTGGTGACCCGTGGGCTTTGAATGCTTACGACTATTTTTCCTTTCGGACAGTCACCCAGCCACCCATTCCCGGCTGCTCATGAGATGCCGGCGGATGGCTACCACAGGCTAACTCAGGCACTGACTACCGGGGACTGGCTAGCTACAGTAGCTAAAGACTGATCTACCAAGGTGCGGAGCCAGACTTCTAAATCACTGAGCCTCGCCTCCATGTCTACAAATAAACTACACTTATTACACCTACCATTACTGCTAAAGGAGGCAGAGGAGTAACTGAACATCTGACACACCGAGCAGGAGAAAGTAGGAGAGCAAGAGGGAGAAGGAGAAGCCATCGTTAGCTGCTAAGCTAAAGCTGCTAACAGCTAAGCTAAAGTACGGTAGCGTGTTTAGCGGACAGTTGGATGCTGTAATCTAACAAATTTAACTGGTATTTAGCGAGAGCAGCACAACACACTACCAACACACAAGCACTGGAAACGGAAATGAGTCAACACGCTTACTGCAGTACATCAGAATTTGAGGAAAATAATGAATGTCATCCATTTTTGAGTAAGGCTGTAACATAACAAAATGTGGAAAAAGTGAAGCGCTTTGAATACTTTCCAGATGCACTGTATATTAATGCAATGGCCTCCCAAACATACAAGTTACTATCAAATGTGATAAACCAGATTATTGGACAATAATGCAATCTCAAACTACCATCTATAAGAGAATGTCTTTGGACATTATGGATATGGAAATTAGTATATAGAATAGTATTCATAAGCATTGATATTGCTTTGGGATTGCATACAGATATAGTACTCCTGGTGGCAAAAAAAGCACATGAAAGAACATGTTGGGCCTGAGAAGGCTTTAAAAAAGATGTTTGTCAGCTCATCTAACATTCCGTTTTTACCTTGAAATAGGGTGTGATGAACCACATGTTGAACTATTTTGTATCGAGCATACTGAATGCAGCTGGTCACCTTGCCATTCTCAGTTGCTTTCACATCAATTCACATTTGCATTCATGGGGCTCCGATGACTCTCCAATGATGGCCATGAGTCTAAGCAAGGTGTGAACAATGTTGAGAGTAGTGCCTGGGACTCAACTACTAGTGGATTGTCTTTTTTCATTTTGACACTGCTGTTATATTTCATAATGTCTTGTTTACACATGCAATATGAAATATTTATTCACATTAGCCTAACTTCCATTCCTGTCTCTATTCTCTGATCCCCCACCCCTACCACCAACTCTCCTACCACAATTCCTAGGCATTTGTCATCTCCTTCACTTCCGACTTCATCCCTCGGATGGTCTATCAGTACATGTACAGCCCTGATGGCTCCATGCATGGATTTGTCAACCATACGCTGTCCTACTTTAATGTCAGCCACTTCCAGGATGGCAAAGAGACCATGGATCCGTTGCACCTTGGCTACCCAGTTGAGATCTGCAGGTGGGAAATCAATCTCAGTTCAGAATTGTCAATTTCATGATAAAAACATGTTTAGCATTTAGGACAGAAATCAGTATACTACTGCCATTCAAAATGTGTTACTGGCTGTGACTTGAATATTTGCTTAATGTGTTTATCAAAAAGTCACAATACCTGCTCCAGGGCACTCTGGACCTCGAATAGACATGACCTATATCAGTCGAATCCAAGGAACACAATGTGCAAAATTATTTCTTATACTCCTAATGGTTCATGAGTTATTAGCCAAAACATAAAATGCTTAGTAATCGACCACACGGTGGGGTAATTGAATACATGCAGTTATATTTTAACTGGGGCACCAGGGATTAGAAGCTATATAAAAACATGCAAAATTTTAGGTGTGCCTGCAGTGAAGAAAACGCTCAAAGATGCCTGATACCTGATGCCCTATGGGCAATGGCATCTGCGCCACTCGTCCTCAAAAATGCTTTTTTCCGCTGTCCTCATCACCAATGTCTTTACATTGCACAGAATAAATTTGAAGTCGATCGGATTAATTCCCTAGGAGGAGTTTGTTAAACTAAGAACTCTGTAAATAGAAAAAAATGTCTTAAAATTGCTCTTTCAATTAAAACTGGCTGCTTTTTTTCTTTGTACGATACATGTCCCATAAAGATTTATTGCATCTAGGTTGAACATTTAATTTCGTAGGAGGTGGTATGGAGCCATTTTGCCAAGCGCATATGCAAGACCCATATGACATGTGAATTATCGCCACTTCAGACTTGTGTGTAGAGTTTCATGAGTTTGAGAATATTTAAAGGTCTCCAAACATGCGCTTCATTTGGAACAAAAATATAAAAGAAAGACTATAATAATAATAATACTCCAGTTTCAATAGGGTCCTTGGACGTTCAGGGCTTGTCATTTGAGACTCTGTTAGCAGAGATGGGATGTACTGGGTGCTGTGGAGTTGTGATGGCAGATGGCACAAATGAGCCTTCTAAGAGCTTTGAGGGGCCAGGCTGTATTAGTCTGTGGCTGAAGGAGCTCCTGAGCTGCCTCAGGTCAGCATAGAGAGGATGAGAGGGGTTCTCCATGATGGCTTTCAGCTTCCCTCTCATCCTCCTCTCAGTCACTGCCTCCACACTGTTAAGTTCTATCCCCACCACTGAGCTGGCCTTATTCACCAGCTTGCCCAGATTGTTGGCGCCACAAGTCCAGATGCCCCTACCCAACACACCACAGCAAAGAAAATGACACTGGCCACTACAGACTGGCAGCACACCCCCAACAGCCTGGTGCACACACTGAAGGACCTGAGCCTTCTCCTGTAAAAGGGCCTCAGTGTTGTCTGTCCAGTCCAGTTTGTTGTTGAGTTGCATCCCCAGAAACGTATAGGTGTCTACCATCTCTACCCCCTCCCCCCTTATAACGACTGGGGTGGGGGGCCTCTTGCTGCATTGGAAGTCCACCGCAAGACTCTAGAACTTTATTTAGACCCTGATCCCTCCGGTGGAAAAACAGTGAGTTCCTCTGAAGGTTCCTTGTTCTGGGTTCTAGTTACTTTGTTCGAAACGCAGCTAGTTAGTTGGAGGAGACGGCCTGTGGCTGCTGAGCAAGTGGTCACAGGGAGGCATGTGGAGTGGGGTTCGACCTGTGTTGGTGAGTCAAACCTGTTGAAAAACTGGTGTAACTAGCTGGCTTGTTACTCTGTCCCCTCTACTCCTTCTATTGACCTTTTCATACCAGTATTGGTCATCATTCCACCCAAGACTGCTCCAGCTTCCCACTTGATCACTGTATGCATCTGGTGTTTCAGGTAACATACTGGGTGAAGTTAGTCAGTGATGCCATTTAGTTTGAAATGACACAGTACCGTTCTCAAATCAGGTAACAAACATGAAAGGTGTGATTTTGGAGACTTATGTGTGTGTGTGCCTATGCCAGCTAAAGCCACAAAAATTGCCATGCACACGACACGTTAACATCCATAAACACGTTCATTTGGACCCAGGAAATTACCAGACACAAAAAATAGACACCTGAGGAAGATTGCAGAATCACTGTGCTTGCCCAAGAGCTGGCTTTGCATCACCAGGGAAAAAAATGACAGTGACTCAGTCACCAGCTTCAACTCAGCATAACTGCAGCTAGGAATACTGTAGGAGAGGAGTGTGTTGTTAAATCAAGAACATACCAATCAGTTGCTGGATTATCAATACCTGTCAGAATTTATATCCAGACCAAAAACATGTCTTTTTGTCTCTAGGTATAAGGACTACAGAGAACCTCCTTGGTCAACCACTCCATATGAGATCTCTAAGGAATTCTGGGCAGTACTGGCTGTCCGACTGGCTTTTGTCATTGTTTTCCAGGTATGGTGAAACATGCAATTACTAGAACTGAATATTAATTTATTAGAAATTGTTTTGAATTATTACATAACTTATTGAATATTTATTTTTGTCTGGTATTTAAATACTCTGGGATTGCTCAAGAAAGACAAGTCGAATGCTTCATTGTTTCCTTGCTTAATGCTTCTTCATGATGGTAGACCAGGGCTATGAATTCTCTCTCAGAGTAAAAGTTTGGTCTTCATACATTAAAATGTTCCAATAGTGTTAAAAATAGGTCTCAAAACCCAACTTATTTAAGAGCACTCCAGAGGTCTCCTAAACCCAATATGGAGCGACTAGCAGATGGCAGCCAGTAGAAAGGCATAAGACACACACTTTCCAAGTATGATAATAAGTTGATAAAAAGATCTGTTGAAATCATCCATGCACACATCAATTAAAAAGTTAAATTTATCCAATTCATAACATGCTGGATTCAGCACTGATATAATTAAATGCTCATGTTTCTTCCTGATGCTGGCCACACACTAGAGGATAATTGGGCTGATTTTAGGTCCGATTTGCCCTCCCAACAGTCGCGGGGGTGTTCACGATCCAAGGCTGGTTAGGAACAGATTGTGGACCCATAAGATCCTGTAGTGTGAATATCAAACATGTTTGATTGAAATTGGGAAGCCTCCAATCAGAAACCCACAACAGCCAATGAGAGCGAGTTGCCCGGGGTGTGTCACCAGCGTGTTTTGTACTTGCTCACACTAAATGTATAAATCATGCTGATTCTCTTTTCTCAGTCTTGATTTTATCCACAGTTTTAATCTCTTTTTTGTTTTTCTGTGCAAAACATAGCACACACAAGTGCAACTAGCTGATGATGACAGTCTGCCTCCATGATTGTGTCTGAAGTCATGTTTGATCACGCGAGATTCTGAGAGATCCCAAGTCCCCAGAACCGCCACTCTTAAACCGATCATGCCAAGTGTGGTCCTGCATCTGGACGTCTGGTGTGTGTTTTCATAAGATTAAAATAATTCTGTCGTTATGTCTGTGGTATCCCACAAACTGAAAATTCTCTAATAATCTAATGCACCAAATAACCAAGTGTCCAAGGCAAGAGCACTGCATTTATATAGAACTTTTTTTTTACTTACTTTTTTATTTCACATAAAATTACACAACACATACATCAGGCACGTACATTAGGAGACGCTCTTACAGTTTCAGTTCTAACCCTCACATCCTATCTTCAAATATTGCTTCCTCCTTCTTAAAGGAGGGAACATGAGCAACATGTAGCAATGAGTACATACATTTACTGCAGTAAGTGTAAAAATACAACTAAAGTGGAGGGGACAAAATGAGGTTACTAAAGTTTTTACATTGTCTGTTTTACTGGTAACAATCTTTGATCAAACCTGTCTGACCTGAGCTGTAAACTCGCTGTGATTTTCTCCATGATGAACACACTTTTTACCCTTTCTCTCCATTCTGTTATACTGGGAGGCTGTTGCTTCAACCAAGAAGCTGTAAAAAGCAGAATTCTCAGTAAGGACGTCAAGTTCCTATATATGACATTATCTGGGACTATACCCAATATATACCAGTGTTTCCCATACGTTCATTTATTTGTGGCGCAGCACATTCTCTCTCTCTCTCACTCACACATCCCTCGCTCTCTTTATCTCATTACGCCAATCCTGATTGGCTGGTGTTCACGGTGTCCGCATCCGGTGGGTCCTCCTACCCTTAAATCAGAATCAGAATCAGATTCAGTTTTATTGCCAGGTATGTGTGCACATACGAGGAATTTGACTCAGGATTGTACATTGCTCACGATGTGCTTACTTATACAATAATAAAATAATAATATAATAAAATAAAATCAGACACAAACTACAGAATAGAAAACACTAATATACACACTATGAACAAAACAATATAGACATATTGACAAATAGTGCAGTAATCAGAGTGCAAAGGATGCAAGAGTAAACTATGCTCATTATGTACATGTTGAAGGTGGATATGATATACAGGTAAACATACACATACATGCATACATGTACACATGTACACAGTGTGATGGGGCATAGTGCAGAGGATGCCGGAAAAAATAAATAAGACCTATGACCTTATGATCTGAGGTAGGTGTATTGGTATACAGTATTTACAATATTCAATTCAATTCAATTTTATTTATATAGCGCCAAATCACAACAACAGTTATCTCACAGCGCTTTTCATAAAAGAGCAGGTCTAGACCGTACTCTATTTACAGAAGCCCAACAGTTCCCACCAAGAGCAAGCACTAGGCGACGGAGGCAAGGAAAAACTTCCTTTTAAGAGGCAGAAACCTCGAGCAGAAACATGGCTCAGGGTGGGTGGCCATCTGCCTCGACCAGTTGGGGTGAAGGAGAGAGAGAGAGAGGGAGAGAGAGAGAGAGAGAGAGGGAGAGGGCAAGAGAGGAACAGAGAGAAAAAGAGAGGGATGGAAGGAGGGAGAGGGGAGGGAGGCAGCCTACACAATATACACACAGAGGTACAGACAGTAAAGGTGATGTTGCTATAGACTAAATGAAAAATGGTACAGATATGTATAGTAGTGTTAATGATAACAGTCGTAATGTTAATGATTATAATAACAATAATTACAATAGGACTAGTAACAATAGTCGTTGCAGCAGAGGGTGTCGAGCAGGAACACAGGGGCAGCAGGTGACTCGCAGCCACAGATCCAGACTCCACAGCTCCAGAGCCAGAAACACCTGCAGGAAGTGATAGGAGGAGAGAGGAGAGGGACGAGAAAGCACAAAACTACCAGAAAGGGGAGAAGTTGTGTTAGTAACATGCAATAATGGGATGAGGTTGCATACAGAGGG
>NC_060171.1:35873657-35888284 GCF_021292245.1 Micropterus dolomieu | reverse complement strand
GTCCCTAACCCCCATCACATTACTGTAGTTCAGTGATCGGGGTGTGGAAAGCCATGTAGAGAAGGGTCTGCCCCATGATTACTCAGTTCATCATGTAAATCAGGAAAGAATGGCAGAGACCGGCGTGGAGGTGGCGTGTGGTGCTTAAGAAATCTTTCATCAAGCTTACCACTAGCCTGTGGTGTCTGCTCCTTTGGCCAGTTGATGTTGAGCTTAGCCACGGCTCTAGTCACCACCTCCAGCAGCACGTCATAGTCGGGCGCCGCCAGATGACGCCGCCCCGACACCCGGAAGTCATCGTCCACTGCGCTGAGCACGTCCGCCTCCTCGGAGTCGGATTGCTGCAGCGTCTCCGGATCCAAACCGCGAGCGGGAGAAGCCGAGAACGGGCTCCCGAACGAGGAAAGGAAGCGTCGGAGCCAGCGGATGAAGGTCGGGAAAAAGCCTCAGCCGTCCCGAAATCCTCCGACAGATTACGCTGTGAACCCATGAGTGAAGCCGCCGGGCCGCCTCAGCGGCCGCAGGGCCCACACCACGGGGAAAACACATCCGGCCATCCTCGGAAAAGAGAGCCATGCTGTACCTCAGTACCCGCACGGAAAGGGCTTCGCAATCATCTGCATAACAATGAAAGCTTATGGAATATTTCCTGATAATATTGCCTAAAGGAAGCATATATAAAGTGAAGAGGGTTGGTCCGAGGACAGATCCTTGAGCAACTCCATGACTAACTTTGGCATGCATGGAGGACTCATCGTTAACATGTACAAACTGAAATCGATCTGAAAAATAGGACTTAAACCAGCTTAGAGCGGTTCCTTTAATGCCAATGAAATGTTCCAGTCTCTGCAATAGGATCTGATGGTCAATGGTATCAAATGCAGCACTAAGATCTAATAAAACCAGTCCTTTTTCTGATGCAATAAGGAGGTCATTAGTAATTTTCACCAGTGCTGTCTCTGTGCTATGATGAGCTCTAAATCCTGACTATATATATATACAATATGACATAGTATGAATATATATATATACATATTGTTTGGGCGGCTGTGGCTCAGGAGGTAGAGCGGGTTGGCTGTTAATCGGAAGGTCAGCGATTCGATCCCTGGCTCCCCCTGGTTGCGTGTCGAAGTCCTTGGGCAAGATACTGAACCCCGATTTGCCCCTGGCGGCTATTCCGCCAGTGTATGAATGAGTGTGAATGTTAGTTTCTGTTTGAGCACTTAGGCTCAGTGTGTGACTGGTGAATGCAGATGTAGTGTAAAAGCGCTTTGAGTGGTCGAAAAGACTAGAAAGGCGCTATACAAGTACAGAGCATTTACAACAGCACTGAAATAGAGAATGGTGAATAAATAATTAGTGGAAACCAGTAAACAGGTGCTGATTAAAGACAGAGTAACTGGGTTAATGCACAGGAATTGTTCCTGACCCTGTGAGTCAGAAATCAGCTGTTCATCAGAATGATGGCTTGTGGGAAGAAACTGTTCCTGAGTCTGTTGGTTTTGGCGTACAGTGCTCTGTAGCGCCTACCAGACGGGAGGAGCTGGAACAGGTTGTGAGATGGATCTGCAGTGATGTTTCCTGCCCGTCTCCTGACTCTGGAAATGTATAAGTCCTGAATGGGGTTGGCAGGTTGGCACAGATTATTTTTTCTGCAGTCCTGACTGTACGTTGTAGTCTGTCCTTGTCCTTTTTGCTGGCAGATCCAAACCAGACAGTGATGGAGGTGCAGAGAACAGACTGGATGATGGCTGTGTAAAACTGGATCAGCAGCTCCTTAGGCAGGTTGAGCTTCCCGAGCTGACGCAGGAAGCACATCCTCTGCTGGGCCTTCTTGATGATAGTGTTGGGCTCCCACTTCAGGTCCTGGGATATAGTGGAACCCAGAAACCTGAAGGATTCCACAGCAGACACAGGGCTGTTTAGAATGGTGATGGGGGGCAGAATGGGGGGGCTCCTCCTGAAGTCCACGGTCATCTCCACAGTTTTGAGTGTGTTGAGCTCCAGGTTGTTCTGACCACACCAGAGAGCCAGCTGATCAACCTCCCGTCTGTAGGCCGACTCGTCACCGTCCCGGATGAGGCCAATGACAGTTGTGTCGTCAGCAAATTTCAGGAGTTTGACAGATGGGTGCCATGAGGTGCAGTCGTTGGTGTAGAGGGAGAAGAGCAGTGGGGAGAGCTGGCACAGTGAGCTGGGTGAGTTTGGTGCTGAGGATGTCCGGGATGATGGTGTTGAACGCCGAGCTGAAGTCCACGAACAGGATCCTAGCATATGTCCCTGGAAAGTCGAGGTGTTGCAGGATGTGATGCAGACCCAAGTTGACAGCATCATCCACTAACCTGTTAGCCCTGTAGGCAAACTGCAGATGGGGGCCAGCTGGTCCGCACAGATTTTCAGGCACGATGGTGAGACACTGTCAGGTCCAGGAGCCTTCCTGATCTTCTGCCTTTGGAAGAGGTGGCTCACGTCATCTTCATAGATCTTGAGTGCAGGTGAGAGGTCAGAGGGGGAAGGTGACTGTTTGAAGATATCGTTGGAGATGTAGGAGTGGGGGAGAGGTTTGACTCTGGGCTTTTCAAACCTACAGTAGAAACCATTCAGCTAGTTTGTGAGTGTCCATAAGCTTCTCCACACTGACGCAGGGTCGTTGGCTGCAAAGCTGTTATTTAGCTTTTCAGCGTAGCACCTCTTTGCAGCTTTGACCTCTTTAGTCAGCATGTTCCTGGCCTGGTTGTACAAGACTCTGTCCCCACTTCTGAAGGCCTCCTCCTTGGTCTGACGAAGCAGCCTGAGTTTCGCTGTGAACCAGGGTTTTTGGTTGTTATATGTGCGGAAGGTTTTAGTCGGCATACACATGTCCATCTTTTCACAGTCTTTACAACAGGTTTAGCAGATTTCAGTTTTTGCCTGTGTGTCGGGATAAGATGAACCAGACAGTGATCAGAGAGTCCCAAGGTTGCACGGGGAACAGAGCAATAGGCGTCCTTTAATGTTGTGTTGCAGTGGTCCTGTGTGTTGTCGGACACTTAATATGCTGTCTGTATTTTGGGTATTAAGTTCATGACTGAGGTTTGCTTTGTTAAAGTCCCCAAGAACAATGAGCAGGGAGTCTGGATGTTTTTTTCTCCATGTTAGTTATCTGGTCGGCCAGGTGTATTAATGCCTCACTAAGACAGGCCTGAGGTGGAATGTAAACAGCGACCAGAGCAAACGAGGAAAACGGTTTACAGTTTATAAATAAGTGAGGTCTTATGTGAGTCTCTAAGTGAGGGCTGCTTATGCTACATCGCAGACACCATTCAAAATAAGCACCTCTTCTCGCTTCACCCCAGCAAGAAGGTCTGTCTGGTGAGATATCTCACTCATGCTATGAATGAGAACCAGGGTTACGCAAGTAACCTAAAGTTGTCATTCATTGCATTTGTTTCGATGTCTCACTATAGGATATGAAGACTCCCGTATTGCCAGACAAGCTTATCTCAACAACCACCGGCTCTAAACAAGCAGCGCTCTGTTCCAGCGAGGGCCCTGTGCTCAGCATTGCACGCGCCACACTCTGAGTAGAGACATCCAGTTTATAAAACCTAGCAAAGGTGAGGGGCGAGGACCAGCTCGCCGCTGCACAAATGTCCTGGATAGAGACCCCCTTAAACAGGGCCCAGGATGCTGCAAAGCCAGGAGCTGAGAGAACTCATAGGCCTGGGGGAGCCTGCAGACCCCGACTAGTGTAGGCCAGAGCAATCGACCCCACAATTTAGTGGGAGAGCCGTTGCTTGGTAACAGGCTTGCCTATACAGGGTAGCACCTGCATAGGAAAGCAAAGAGTTGGTCACTTCTCCGAAACCCCTTAGTCCTGTCCATGTAAATGTGCCGGGCATGAACTGGACACAGCACATGCAGCCGCTCCTCCTCAGGGGAGGAGAAAGTGGGCGAAGAGAACGCCCTAAGGTCAATAATAGGCAACCATGAGCCAATCACCTTGGGCACAAAGGCAGGGTTAGGCTTCATTGACACTCTGCTACCACCTGGAGCAAACTGAGTGCATGATGGATGCGGGTGAATGTCACCAACCCCATTTGCAGACGCCAAAGCCAGCAACAACACTGTCTTCAGAGACAGAAGTCAACTTCCCCCAGTGGTTCAAAAGGGGGGCGAGAGAGCCCATCCAGGACCACTACCAGATCCCATGGTGGGGCCAATGGCCTGGAAACAGGTAGTAGCCGACATGCCCCTTTCAAAACAACAGCAGACCAGGGAATGTTGGCTAGCTGACCCGACATGACAAGCAGCAATAGCAGCCAGGTACACTTTAATTGTGGAGAGGACATTTTGTTTGTCAACCAAGTCCTGCAGGAATGACAAAATCACGCCGGGCACTGAAAATGGACATATCCCTCCTTGAGACACCACTCCTCAAACACCCTCCACTTACAGTCATAAAGGGACCGGGTGTAGGGAGCCCTGGCGCTCTGAATAGTTTTAATCACATTCTGAGGAAGCCCTACCAAACTTATGCCACTCATGGGCAAGGCCCATAGTGCCAGGCACTCTGGGTGTGGGTGAAAGATTGTCACTCCTGCCTGGGACAGCATGTCCCTGAGCAGCAGGAGTTGCCATGGCTGTCCGCGCAGGAGTAGATATATCTCCGCTAGCCAGTGCATTGCCGGCCAGTGCAGAGCTATGAGGATCAGTCTGCAGTGGTACTCCCTCACCCTGGACAGAGTGGGGGATATCAGAGCCAATGGAGGGAACGTGTACAGGGGGTCCAGCGACCACCCGTGCATGAGCGCGTCGACGCCGAGAGGGGCATCTGGATTGTGTATTGAGAAAAACAGCGGACTCTGCGCATTGACTCTCAATGCAAACAGGTCCACCTTGGCCCAGCCATAATGCAGCCACACTTGCGCCTAGGTTTCGAAATCCGGGGAAGTGCCACTTTTAGGGGAGGCTGTGGCTCAGGAGGTAGAGCGGGTTGGCTATTAATTGGAAGGTCGGCGGTTCAATCCTGGCTCCCCCAGGCTGCATGTTGAAGTGTCCTTGGGCAAGATACTGAACCCTGAATTGCCCCTGGTGGCTGTTCCGCCAGTGTCTGAATGTGTGTCAATGATAGTTTCTGTTTGAGCACTGAGGCTCAGTTTATGTGAATGCAGATGTAGTGTAAAAGCGCTTTGAGTGGTCGAAAAAAGACTAGAAAGGCGCTATACGGAGCATTTACATTTACTTTCAGAGACAGTCGCTCTCTGCTCCACAGTATCAGTTTGCGTGCCAGCGTGTGCAACAGATGGGAACACAACCACCTTGACGGTTTATATACACGGTATATATATGCTACTGTTGTCGTATTGTCCGTCCTCACCAGAACATGATGTCCGCTGAGAAATGGGAGAAAACGCCTCATGGTAAGAAACACTGCTAAAAGCTCCAGGTAATTTATGTGCGAGCGCCGGAGATTTTCGCTCCAGATGCCCCTCACAGACCTGACCTCATGTGTTCCTCCCCAAACTCGCATCTTTGGTGACCACCTTCTGTGACAGGACGACGCCCATGGGCACCCCCTGCACCAAGAAAGCTGGATGTTGCCAGCGGCGCAGTGCCATCACGCATTCCACAGTGACTGTCACCCTCCGTGCACCATGACAGACAGGGTACAGTCCGAGGGAAGCCACCCAGCGCTGGAAATCTCTCATGAACAGGCAGCCGAGTCTGACCACCAGGATGGCTGACGCCATCAGTCCCAGGAACCTCAGACACAATCTGAAGGGAGCGGATTTGCGCAGGCGAAAATGCTCGAGACAAGCCCTGTATGCCTTTACCCTCTCCTCTGCCAGGCAGGCTGTAGAGGACACCGATTCCAGGTGTAACCCCAGAAATATTATACTCTCTTCTCTGTGTTTATTATAAAACCCAAATCTGTCAGATGTCTTATGAGGGCGCGCATTTGTTCCACTGACAGCTGTTCCGACTGTGCCAAAAGGAGCCAGTTGTCCAAATATATAGCCAGAATGAATCTTAACGGGGCCACAGCTGCTTCGGTACACCACACGAACACTCTAAGGCTCAGGGACAGACAGAAGGGAAGCACTCTGTACTGTAAAGCGAACCTCAGATATTTCCTGGAGGATAAATTACAATGCAGCATCCCACGTTCTGAAGTGAGCCGTAGCTCTCCTCGGGAGCGGTGAGGCTGCCGAACCGTTTATTGTTTTTTTGTTCATCTTTTTTAACTGCGCCCTTGACCTACGGCCTGGATGCGGCAGTGGAACATGCTTTATTGTCAATAAAGAGTGAGGGTGTGTGCTTGTGCGACTCAAAGGGAGGACAGAACACGCTGCCTACGCTGCAATGTATCTCTTTGCGGAGAGTTGGGGGGCAGGAAAACCCCCCGCATCACACTCTGGAACATAACAGGTGGGGTTGGCAAACGGGGAACATCCAGCGGCATCACCGGTGGGGAGAGGGACGCTGTCAAACTGCCCGCTTCTTCTTCCTGGCCTGCTGACTGGCAGTCTGGACCGGCTGTCCTGGTGGAGTTGCCGTCAGCATAGGAGCCTTCCTGGGCCAGGCCTGGGGCTTCGGCCGCTTAGGAATCTTAAACTGAGGGGAACGTGAGACAGCCTGAGCGAAGGTCTGGTGTGGGGCTGCTGGAGGAGGGGGCTCAGCTTTCCGGGGAAGGCAGAGCTGGAGAGCTTTGTCCTCCTTCTTCTTAGCTTCACATCTCTGCTGCATTGAGGCCAGAGCGGTGCCAAAAACTCCGTCAGGGTCAACGGGCATGTCCAATATGTCCTCACAGGTTAAAAATACATGCAGATGGACAGCATTTCACTCAATAAATAATAATACTTTACCCAACTCAGGAACATCGCCATAGTTACAGCCCAGTTAAGTTACCTGTCTTTACCGACACGACAACCGCAACCACCGCCACTTCCCCCTCAACCCTCAACCCTGTCCTCAGTCCAGCTGGAGCCACTTATTCTAGTGACACAGAGACTCTGTTACAGTAACTTTAATGTTGCCTGTCCAAATCTAACAATGCCTTTTTGGCAAGTTTACCGTTAACATTGCAAAACATCAGCTAGCTGACGAGGTCGGCCATTAACATTACTTTACGACTTACCTTCTAACAGATGCATTTTGTTTCAAAGTATTATCACCATAAATCCAAACACTTCTCTAATACATTTGGACTTCTGTGCATGATTCTTTAAAGGACTACAACTCGACTACGACTGGAAAAGCAGTATAATAGGTCTCCTTTAAAAACTGCAGCTAGCAGACTCCTGTTATTTTAGCATTGTTACCAAAGCTTGACGCTGGCTAATTAGTTTGTTAGGTAATGTTAGCTAAGCTAACAAGCTAACGTTATGTACCCATACCTGCTTATTATTGTAACATTATTGAATTTCACTCACCAACTTGAGCACAGGCTTCGTGGAGGTTCTCTTTCTCTCCTATAATCGGACAGCCTGCCATTATTCGTCTGGTATCTGCATGAATAAACATCCAAAAGGCTCAAACAGGGCAGAGCTGCTGAGCTCCGTGACTGACTATAACAGAGTTAACAGACGGCAGTCATTCAGCTAGCAGTGGCAGCGGTACCAGCCACCTGTCAATCAAAGCGGCCACGCCCCTAATAATGCAGAACTTTAAGGCATAATATAATTAAAAGGGGTGAGTTATAAAAAAAATTCACCCCCTCACAGTTGTTTTGAAGGCCAAATAAGCTTTTACACTAAAACCATCTTTTGAACCAGACTGTAAACATGTTTTTTTCTGCTGTAAAGTTGGGCATTTTAACATGGGGGTCATTGGAGACTGACTCCCTTTTGGAGCCAGCCTCAAGTGGCCACTTGATGAATTGCAATTTTAGGCATTTCTGGTTCGGCTTCAGTCCGGAAACCGGAAGATTGCCGCTTGGAAAAACCTGATCTGCAACTTTAAAGAGGTGGTATTATGCTCATTTTCAGGTTCATAATCTTATTTAGGGGTTGTACCAGAACAGGTTTACTTGGTTTAATTTTCAAAAAACACCATATTTCTGTCATACTTCACATTCTTCAAGGCTTTGTTTTAGCTATGGAGTGATACATCTCCGCATGATCTTTGTTGGGAGGTGCACATGCACAGTTCCTAGTTAAGGACTACTAGTCAATTAGAAGCAGAGTAGAGTGAGCCCTGAGAAGCCGGTAAACACAGCTTCGGTTGTTCCCCTTACCAGTATGGCAACATAGACTGGAGAAAGAGTTTCAAAGTGGTGAGTTATTAATCTATAACAAAAGTATCTTTCATCCATAAAGTTTTAACTGAGCTCTGTCTCTACATCACAGTAACAACTTTATGTCCATTGACTGCCTGGAGGGTAGCTAGTGTTTGGAAGGGAGAGGAGAGGCAGCAAGCAGATGTCTGAGTGTTTTTCCACCGTTGTTTTTGAGAGTGTGTTGGACTAGGTGAGCGTTATGACACGCATTTTGTTGTGTTGTCACAAGGATGAAAGGGAAACTTCTGGACTACTGACGAGCTGTTTTCAGACAGTTCAGAGCAGTTTCTTCTGTGGGAGATGGGAACTCCCTTTGGAGTGAGGGAAAAAGCTAAAAAGCATAATACCACTTCTTTAATTCTCCGAAACAGAAGTCTATACAAACTGGAACTCAGCTACACTGTTGGAGGGAAAGGAGAAATCAAAAAAATTTTTCCTAGCAGCAGTAATAATATAATTATTATTTCACGTTCAACACTCCGCACCTTAATTTGAACCAGGCTAATATGCATTGATTTACTGATCATCCTGACCTTTTTTTTATATCTTTGATTTACTTTTTAAGATTGTCTTCTCTATATTTACTGTAAAAATGTGAAAACTGTTCATAAATAAAAAAGTAAAAATAACATGATTTTCCATTTATCTTTACCAGAATGTTGTGATGCTCATGAGCGACATTGTGGACTGGCTAATTTCAGACATCCCTAAAGACATCAGCCTCCAGATCCTCAAGGAGAAGATTCTGTTGGTAGACCTATTCATGAGGGAAGAACAAGGCAAGATCCATGTCTCAGAGAGCAGAGGCTCTACAGAGCACAAGGACAACTGCAGTATGAGCTACAACAACAACAACAACGACAACAACAGCACAATGGCTCGCCCACGCTGCGGACTGCATACCAACAACACTGAAAGCCTCTAATACTAGTAACAATGAATTCTTAGTTTAGCCTTAGTTAGCAAGTCAAAGTTTGCTCAGGCCAACCTAGAATCTTGTTCAGAACATTCCAACAAATAGGAGAGCAGCTGATAATGTGTGAGTTAAGTGAAAGTGCACATATGGGGCCAAATATGTTGCAGTGTGTGTGGAGAGTTGTGAAACTGTATCTCAATCCGTGCTTACTCTGATTTCTCTAAATGTGTACTCAGGTTTGCCAGTGCATATAAGAATTACGCATGCTTAGATTTGCAAAGTCTACATAAATCTCTAAATGTGCATACGATTTATACAAGTGTATAATAATCTTAAAATGTGTACTCAGAAAGGGGGATATTTACTAAGCTTGTCACAAATTACTGTTGGGTGCAAATTCTTTGGGGTATTTACAAAGATTACAGATGTGAATGAGAATGTGAATTTTTTTTGTTGAAGACCCATTTGGAACAATTTAGGGAAACATTAAATTTGAAAATAACAGATTGCACTGCTGCTCTTATGTGTTGCATCTTGTAATAATTATTATAATTAGTCATTTAGCTGACACTTTTTAGCGACTTAAATTTGCTATATATGTCAGAGGTTGCATGCCTTTGGGGCAACTACAGGTTAAATGTTTTGCCCAAGGACACATGGGTGGAAGTGTCGCAGTGGGAATTAATCCTAGGTCTCCCACAACAAAGGTGTGTTTTAACCACTGCACAGACACAATGTCCTTTGCTGCAGATGTCAATCTGCAGTGATAAATCAGGTGCACCAGCTTTTCATATTAATTTACATTCTCCTGTTATATTGTGTGCCTCTGAACAGTAGTGCCTTAATATACATATTGCATGAAACCAAACACCTAATTTTCAGCTGTGCTGTTTTTCCTTTGATTCTCCCAGCTTAAAATCTTGGTGCAGTATTTTAGTAAGGAGTAAGAGCTGGAGTTCTTTGAATTCTTCAGTTCCACGTCATTTGGCTGTCTATATACATGTAACTTTTGTTACACCAATGCCATACCTGAGATCTTTAAATGTTTGTTGCAAACTCGCTGTAATTAGGGCCCGAGCACGACCGTGCGAGGTCCCTATAGAATTTGCTAAGATTTATTTATTTATTTTTTTTTTTTCTGCAAAGTAAGCTCCATTTTGGGGACCTGAGCATACTCGAAAACTCACCAAACTTTGCACACATGTCAGGACTGGTGAAAAATTTCGTATTTTATGGGTTTCACGCATGGGCGTGGCAAAATGACTCGCTAGCGCCACCTAGAAAATTGGAAAAAATTAGCCCCTAGTTCACGTTCAACCTACATGCACGAAATTTGCTGGGGACATGTATTATATCAAGACGCACAAAAAAGCCTCAAGAACCCATACCCTAAAGTCAACAGGAAGTCGGCCATTTTGAATTTTACGTCAAATTTTGGATGATTTACACACTTCGTACTTTAACGAACTCCTCCTAGGGATTTAGTCGGATCGACGTCAAATTTCTGCTGTGCCTTCTAAAGGCATTGACGAAAAGTTGTGCTATTTGCGAGTTTTCGTCAATGGGCGTGTCCATGGCGTGGCGTCAAAGATCAAGTCTTCGCCATGACACAGGAAGTTGTTGTAACTTCAGTGTACATGCTCACATCTGAACCAAACTTTACGTGCTTGATAACTGTCCCACCCCGAAGACATCTACATGCCAATACCGATTTATATTCATAGCAGCAAGTGCTATGTAGCTCCACATATGGGACACAGGAAGTGACATATAGCACCTTCATGTGGCGTCGGCACCGTGTAGCAAATTCACAGCCGCACCGGCAGAGCTCCAGAATGTGCAACTCGGCCGGCTCACACCCAGACGCGTTACAAGTGCGAGGGCCCGCCCAACGCTGCTTGCAGCTTTAATTGTCTTTGTAATTTGCCCTGAGCTGAGACTCACACCCTGCCAGCCTGACATGTTTCAAGCAGTTTAAAAGGACTTGCCTCAGGAGCATGCAAAACAGTGTACTGCCATAACAACAAACAGAATACATTTTAACTTTACATCTGTGGAAGAACCGCCAATTGGTAGGATTGCTATCTTTGTAACCTAAAGAACTAGCTATACACAATCAAAATAAAATTGAAGTGAAGCAACATTCCTGTAGTTTAGTGCTAATTATTACAGTGGGAATAACTTCTTGAAGTTGTAGTATGAAACACTAGCGTCTGCAGAAAAAAATGCTATTCTGTACAGGTCTGTATGTCAGTGACAGTGATGCAAAGGCAAACTGCAGCCTGTAGACTATGTTTAACAATATTTTAGTAAGCAACCTGCCCCAGACTAAAACTCATTACTACATGTTGTGATAGTATATGTCAGTCAGTGGACACATTAGCTCCATTTGTGACAGCACTCCATAACGAAATTCAGTCACATAGTGTTCCCTATGCAAGTTCCAAAGGAAAAGTAAATGTAAAAGCTCCGTACTTGTATAGTGCCTTTCTAGTCTTTTTGACCACTCAAAGCGCTTTTACACTATATCTGCATTCACCAGTCACACACATTCATACACTGAGCCTAAGTGCTCAAACGGAAACTAACATTCACACACAATATCTACATACACTGGCGGAATAGCCACCAGGGGCAATTCGGGGCCCAGTATCTTTATTTTTCACGTATTATCCAGCACCTATAATCGGGGCAATGTTTTCTCCAGGCAAATATTTTATGATTCTGGTACCTTTGAAGATACAGCAAATGACTTGCAAATTGGTGTTTTGTTTTGATCAGTTAACATGTCAAAGTTAACACGAAATAAAATTATTTCATGTTTTAAGTCACAGCATGATGCAAATGTGACCAAAACTGGATGACAGGTTTACAGTTTTAGGATTTATGTAGGGTAGTAACATAACAAGTGCTTAGGTCATTGGGGCTATGGACATGTCACCTGTATAACACCACACACATTGACAATGAAAGGAATTTTGTTTTTAGAGGGTGATGGGTTAACTTATACCTTACAGCTTATGGCTACTGCGGTGGGATACTTTATATTTGCTAGTTGTTTGTATTAAGGATTTGAACCTTCAGTGAACTGTTCACTAATGCTTTTTCTGTGCTATGTTCAGAGTGAGCTACAAAGAGCCACACTGTGTTTGTCCAGCTGAATCGGTTTGTCCTTGATCGGCTTCAGTGAGAACCACCAGTATCTAACACAACAGGTAAGAATGCTGTTGTGACACATAATACCTCAGAAAAGCTACTCTTAGGATGTAGACAATGAGATTGAGGGATCAGTGCTTCAAAACATCTCTTGACAAGACATTTGGAGGTTTTTTGTCTGAGTTCCAAAATGAAGACTGCAATTTGTGGTACAGGTGTCTCTATTATTTTGTTCACCCCATTTATGTAATTTAGGGTAGGCTAAATAACAGAAACACCTCTCTGAATAATGCAATACAGTTCAACAGCATCACAAACTCCATCCTCCAAAAGTGCCATAAAGTTCCTATAATGATAACCAAAAATGTGTGAGATTTCAGCTTTAAATTCTATTCAATAGCATTAGCAGGGAAACAGGGCTGATTCCTTCCACATGTCAACATTAAAATATCAGCTGTTCGCAGGTTGGTCAACCTGGGGGGAAGAAGGGGGGAAATTAAGCTCAATGGCATGATTTCTTGGGAATATGAGGAAAAAACCTTCTCAGTAACAAGCTATGAGAGGAATTTTTATGATGTGTTATTATTACTTCTGATTAGTTCAAATAATAATCTTAATAAACAATTACAGTATAAGTTTAACAGCAATATTAGTTTCAATGTAGAGCAGGGTTGTATAGATCTAAAAGTTTAGTGACCGAAATGTAATCAAGCAAACAGGACCAATCCATGTTATTTTCATGCACATTTTTCAAAAACTACACACAACTGAAAAAACGAAACACAACAAACAAATAGATGAACTAACTAAAACAATAAAAGTAAGTATTGGAGAAATTACTTTGGTATGAAAAATAAAGAAACTTTTTAATGTTAAGATGATATTGACCAGAATTGATTAGATACTCTTGCAATCTTCTCTGAGAGATCAAATCCATTATAACAGCCGTATTAATATTTTTTGAATTAAAATTTCAAATTGGCCAATTCACAAAAGATCTTAAAGGACCAGGGTCTTTTAAGTAAGAAACATGGAGCGTTATTCAGTGTTTGTTTGTGGCTTCGAAGCAGTGTTGGTTGGAAAATCTGGTGACTACTTGTGTAGTCATGGAGTGATTACACAGTGGACCCCAGGGGCCTATACAATGAAACAGGGTTTCTTAGCGGGGTACATTGACATGGTAACTTACGCTGAACACCTAACCTGATCTGCAGCAGGTTATGTTATGTTAATGATAAGAGATGACACTATAAAAGCATTGGTCAATACCAATCAGGTCCCATTACCATTCGTAGAAGATCCCACGGACCGTTTTTTAGGCTACTTTTATGTTGCTATGGGTGATGCAGAGATAGATGCAGAGAGCATTTGTATGCCAATGCCATCCTACAACAGAGACTGACTGAAGCACTAAAGCCTTGTACTTGTTGTACTTACGATATGTCAGTACTTACTGACATATCCTTACTGCATTGAATTACATGACTGATCATGTACCGTGGTTGAGATACAGTCTTTCACCACTATATGAGCACTTTTTATGGCATGAAGGGATTTTTCAATTTGTTGCTTTATGAAATTAATTCGAACAAAGTTTGGAACATCTTTGTGCGCGTGCCCACAGCTTTTAATGACACAAAGATGAAACAATCACTGCAACGGAAAGAATAAGGCAAAAATTGTCATATGCAATAAGAACACAACTAAGCAACACATTGATTTAATGGAACACTCCCCACTTTTATATGAATATTACTTGGGACAAAGGAGGGATAAGGTTGCATACAGATGGAGAGAAAGAAGAGGAGAGAGGAGCTCAGTGCATCATGGGAAATCCCCCGGCAGTCTAGGCCTATAGCAGCATAACTAAGGGATGGTTCAGGACTCACCTGAGCCAGCCCTAACTATAAGCTTTATCAAAGAGGAAAGTCTTAAGCCTACTCTTAAATGTGGAGATGGTGTCTGCCTCCTGAACCCAAACTGGAACCTGGTTCCACAGGAGAGGAGCTTGATAGCTGAACGCTCTGGCTCCTAGTCTACTTTTGGAGACTCTAGGAACCACAAGTAACCTTGCATTCTGGGAGCGCAGTGCTCTGGTGGGGTAGTAAGGTACTATAAGCTCTTTAAGATACGATGGTGCCTGACCATTAAGAGCTTTGTAGGTAAGAAGAATGATTTTAAATTCTATTCTGGATTTTACTGGAAGCCAATGCAACGAAGCTAAAACAGGAGAAATGTGATCTCTTTTCCTGGTTCCTGTCAGAACACGTGCTGCAGCATTCTGGATCAGCTGAA
>NC_060171.1:35869849-35873557 GCF_021292245.1 Micropterus dolomieu | reverse complement strand
CCATGCTCTAACACACAGTAACGATGAAATGTGTGCTGTTCTCACATTCTTCCTCTGTATGTACACATAAACAACAAGGCAGGGAAATATAAAAGGAATTTATTTTATTGTTTGGGTACATTATTGTTCAGTGTACATGCTCACATCTGAAACAAACTTTACGTGCTTGATAACTCTCCCACCCCGCAGACATCTACACACCAATACCGATTTATATTCATAGCGGCAAGTGCTATGTAGCTCCACATAGGGGACACAGGAAGTGACATATAGCACCTTCATGCGGCGTCATAACCGCGTAGCAAATTCACAGCCGCACCGGCAGAGCTCCAGAATATGCAACTCGGCTGGCTCACACGCGGACGCGCTTACAAGTGTGAGGGCCCGCCCAACGCTGCTTGCAGCTTTAATTATTATTATTATTATTATTATTATTATTATTATAACTCTGTAGGAGGAGTTTGTTAAAGTATGGAGTGTGTAAAAAAACAAAAAACAACCAGAAAATTCAAAATGTCTGACTTCCTGTTGTGTTAAGGCATCGCTCCAAGAGGCTTTTTTGTACATGTGGACATGATACATGTGCCACAAAAATTTCATACATGTAGATAAAACGTGCCGCAGGGGCTGCTCTGAAGGGGGTGCTAGCGAGCCATTTCGCCACGCCCATGCGCGAAACCTATAAAATACAAAATCTCTCGCCGCTTCGGAATTGTGTGCAAAGTTTGGTGAATTTTCGAGTATGTTTAGGCCCCCAAAATTGAGCTTACTTTGCTAAAAACAGAAATTGAAGCTGCAAGCAGCGTCGGGGCGTGAGGCTGCCAGCGGCTGTGAATTTGCTACGCATTTCGGACGCTGCATGAAGGTGTAATACGTCACTTCCTGTGTCCCCATTGTGGTGCTACATAGCTCTTGGCGCTATGACTAGAAACGAATATTGGCATATAGATGTGTTTGGAGTGGGACAGTTATCAAGCACGTAAAGTTTTGTGCAGATGTGAGCATGTACACTGAAGTTACAACAACTTCCTGTGTCATGGCGAAAAGTTGATATTTGACGCCACGCCACGGACACGCCCATTGACGAAAACTTGCAAATAGCACAACTTTTCATCTTCAATGCCTTTAGAAGGCACAGCAGAAATTTGAAGGTCGGTCGGACTAAATCCCTAGGAGGAGTTCGTTAAAGTACGAAGTGTGTAAATCATCCAAAATTTGACGTAAAATTCAAAATGGCCGACTTCCTGTTGGGTTTGGGGCATCGCTCCAAGAGCCTTTTTGGTAAGTCTGGACATGACACATACCACAGAAATTTCGTACAGGTAGGTTAAACTTTGTCCACAAGCTGCTCTGTAGGGGGCACTACAGAGCCATTTTCGCCCCGCCTGACTTATGAGCAACGTTTGGTGAGATTTTGAGCATGTATAAAATGAGATTACTTTGCTGGAAAAAAAATCCCTTCAGTTCCAATAGGGACCTCGCATGCTTCATGCCCAGGCCCTAAAAAAACAAAAAACAACAGAGACAAACAGCTGAACAGCAGACAGCTGACATGACTAAATGTAGCACATGCTTCAATGTTCAAAAAACACATTACGTATATTATTTTCATACTGTCGGCGGCTCAATCCCCGGCTCCCCCAGGCTGCATGTCGAAGTGTCCTTGGGCAAGATATTGAGATAAGAATTGCCCCTGGCTGTTCCGCCAGTGTATGAATGTGTGTGAATGGTGAATGCAGATGTAGTGTAAAAGCACTTTGAGTGGTCAAAAAGATGGTGCTACACAAATAAGGACTATTTACCAGGGACACATTTATGTTGAAAAGACATGAAAAAGTTAATTTTACACAATATTGAACCTTTAAACTCAGCACAGCTTATAGTTAGTTAGTTTATCAGCTTAATGGGGAACAAAACATATTCAGGATTTGAAACAACATTATTATTAAAATTTAAATATCCCTTAAAAAAACTTCATAAGCTGATCCTCCCAAGCTGACTCTGTTGGTAGATCTGTGTGTATGTGTATGTGTGTAATAGTAAATTGCTGACTTCATTAGGGCATGTGTCCTCTCCTCACTCATTTAATTACTAGAGAAAGGTTAGTGCCACAATGCAATTTACCAAATGTGATTTCTTAGCAGCTATTAACTGTGTGTGTGTGTGGGTGTGGGTGTGTGTAGTCACTGAGGGGGGTAGGGGGTGGTAGGTGCTTGCTCTGTGTGGGTGTTTGTGTATATGTTTCTAGTTCACAGGATGCCATTTAGTTTTTAATGGTTCTAGTTTAAATTCTTTGTAGAATGCACACGCTGTATAAAATGTTAAAATTTGTAACTATAAACACTGCTTCACTGTTTCATTAACTCACAAGTATTTTAGTTTATTTTTTTATTAGTTTTCAAGTAAGAATATCAGAAAATAATTATATCTATTTGTACAATTTACAGATTACTGTAGTAATCCTCTCATGCTGCACTGTGGCGATCAGCACTACAGCTTGTTATCGTTTTATTGCTTTTCTTCTTGTAGTAGCCTAGTTCATGTTTGTTGTTTTATAAATCGTTGATTACAATGCAACATGATGAGTGTAAGGGGGTTAGTTTTATTGTCAGGTGTTATTTTGTTTGCAATCGATGTTGCAAGTGAACCAGCTGGCAAAACAATTCACATGGGCCAATATAATACAGCCGTGATTTCCTCTTACAATATAGCTCATAATCAAACGACTGGAATCAGCCTGATGCAAACATTCCACCAGATATTATAAGACAATCTTTTATTCAAGACGGGCACAAGAGGAAGAGAGGAAAGAAGGGAGGGCTGTGACAAAAAAGGGAGGAAAAGAAAAGTTCCGCTTCCAACTATTATCCTTACAAATGTTGCGTTGTGATGAAAAGTGATGAAAAACAAGCTTCGACCAAACACTCGCTACTTGCATGGATACAGGGAAGCTTGTTTTCTTGCCTTTTCTGAAACCTGGCTTTCCATGGCGATACCGGATTCGGATGTTTGACCAGACACGGTTACACGATACACGGTTGGATCGATACAGCCATACCACAGGCAAGGAGTGGGTGTGTGTGTCATGATAAATGACAGGTCGTACAAGAGAACAGTGGTGAGGAAGAAGATATATGCACTTCTGTTATTGAGCTATTATCAGTGTCCCTGCAGTCCTCTTATCTTCCCCATGAGTTCCCACAAATATTTCTTACTATTATCTATATTCTTCCAAAAGCTAAAGCAGCGGATATTATTTTCAATATTACCCAAGAATTTGATGAAATTTCCTCAGATTCAGCCAAATTCATAATGGGTGATTTTAATAATTTTACCCTCAAATGCACATTTTCTAACTACTCTCAATATTAAATTAAATTAAATTTTATTTATATAGTGCCAATCACAACAACAGTTATCTCACAGCGCTTTTCATAAAAGAGCAGGTCTAGACCGTACTCTCTGATGATATTTACAGAAACCCAACAGTTCCCACCAAGATCAAGCAGTGGGCGACAGAGGCAAGGAAAAACTTCCTTTTAAGAGGCAGAAACCTCGTGCGGAACCATGGCTCAGGGTGGGCGGCCATCTGCCTCGACCGGTTGGGGGAGAGAGAGAGAGAGAGAGAGAGAGAGAGAGGGAGAGGGGAGGGAGGCAGCCTACACAATATTCACACAGAGGTACAGACAGTAAAGGTGATGTTGCTAT
>NC_060171.1:35863171-35869749 GCF_021292245.1 Micropterus dolomieu | reverse complement strand
AGAATATCAGAAAATAATTATATCTATTTGTACAATTTACAGATTACTGTAGTAATCCTCTCATGCTGCACTGTGGCGATCAGCACTACAGCTTGTTATCGTTTTATTGCTTTTCTTCTTGTAGTAGCCTAGTTCATGTTTGTTGTTTTATAAATCGTTGATTACAATGCAACATGATGAGTGTAAGGGGGTTAGTTTTATTGTCAGGTGTTATTTTGTTTGCAATCGATGTTGCAAGTGAACCAGCTGGCAAAACAATTCACATGGGCCAATATAATACAGCCGTGATTTCCTCTTACAATATAGCTCATAATCAAACGACTGGAATCAGCCTGATGCAAACATTCCACCAGATATTATAAGACAATCTTTTATTCAAGACGGGCACAAGAGGAAGAGAGGAAAGAAGGGAGGGCTGTGACAAAAAAGGGAGGAAAAGAAAAGTTCCGCTTCCAACTATTATCCTTACAAATGTTGCGTTGTGATGAAAAGTGATGAAAAACAAGCTTCGACCAAACACTCGCTACTTGCATGGATACAGGGAAGCTTGTTTTCTTGCCTTTTCTGAAACCTGGCTTTCCATGGCGATACCGGATTCGGATGTTTGACCAGACACGGTTACACGATACACGGTTGGATCGATACAGCCATACCACAGGCAAGGAGTGGGTGTGTGTGTCATGATAAATGACAGGTCGTACAAGAGAACAGTGGTGAGGAAGAAGATATATGCACTTCTGTTATTGAGCTATTATCAGTGTCCCTGCAGTCCTCTTATCTTCCCCATGAGTTCCCACAAATATTTCTTACTATTATCTATATTCTTCCAAAAGCTAAAGCAGCGGATATTATTTTCAATATTACCCAAGAATTTGATGAAATTTCCTCAGATTCAGCCAAATTCATAATGGGTGATTTTAATAATTTTACCCTCAAATGCACATTTTCTAACTACTCTCAATATTAAATTAAATTAAATTTTATTTATATAGTGCCAATCACAACAACAGTTATCTCACAGCGCTTTTCATAAAAGAGCAGGTCTAGACCGTACTCTCTGATGATATTTACAGAAACCCAACAGTTCCCACCAAGATCAAGCAGTGGGCGACAGAGGCAAGGAAAAACTTCCTTTTAAGAGGCAGAAACCTCGTGCGGAACCATGGCTCAGGGTGGGCGGCCATCTGCCTCGACCGGTTGGGGGAGAGAGAGAGAGAGAGAGAGAGAGAGAGAGGGAGAGGGGAGGGAGGCAGCCTACACAATATTCACACAGAGGTACAGACAGTAAAGGTGATGTTGCTATAACACTTTTCTGATTAAAGTTTTGACAATATTTTGTTCAACTCATGGTTTTAACAATTTCCTGATGTTTTGGGTTTCTACGATATTTCATTTGACTAAAATCCTGCAAGGTCTTTTTATACAGTGTATTTGCAATTTGGTTCTATCTGTACAATTCGTAATTACAATAGTTATTCTTGCAAACAAGATTTATTTTCTGTTGATAATCTAAATAATAATAATATTAATAATCTTTACTTGTAGAGCACTTTTCAAAAACAAGTTACAAAGTGCAAAGACAACAATACCCAAAAAAACAATAAAAGCAAGAAAACATTGAAAAGACCAAAATAAACGTTTAAAATAAATATAAAATTGTTATTGTTATTATAATCATTAACATTACGATTGTTATCATTAACACTACTATACATATCTATACCATTTTTCATTTAGTCTATAGCAACATCACCTTTACTGTCTGTACCTCTGCGTGTGTATATTGTGTAGGCTGCCTCCCTCCCCTCTCTCTCCTTCCATCCCTCTCTTTTTCTCTCTGTTCCTCTCTTGTCCTCTCTCTCTCTCTCTCCTTCCTTCACCCCCAACCGGTCGAGGCAGATGGCTGCCCTCCAGTCGCTGCGCAGTATCCGCCAATCAGAAGGCTCTGTTTGTTCCAATTGTTCCAATTTCATAGTATCAAACTTTTGCGCATCCAATGAGAGACACGGATTTGTTCCAAATTCTCAATGTCCCGCCTCCTGCTGCATCAATGGCAGAGCTGAACGAGAGGAGTCTGACAGCGGAGCGACCGACAGAGAGACGATAGCAGTGTGTAAAACTTGCACATATTATTATAAGTATTTGTGGAAAACATGTTAAAACTATTTCTGTGTGACATTAGTCACGCCGAGCTAACTGACGTGTGTTTACGGCGTTTTGTGACACCGCTGACTGGCCGATGTTGCAGCTAACGTTACAGATGACGTTCCAGCCGGAGCTTTATAAAGTTCTTATAACGTCAAACTTTAATTTTACTGCAAAGAATTTATTATATAAACTATTTATCATCTATTTGAGTAAGCCAGCTAACGTTCATGCTGTTTAAAGTGTTTATTTAACCCTAATGTGACGGCTAATAAAGTAACGCTAATTAAAGTTACATCCGTGCGCGAGCCTTTATTTATTTATTTGATAGGTAAAACTTCAGCCACCTTAAGTCCTTAAGTTACTGTTTAACTTTAACCCTCTGTGCTGTTAGCTAATAACGTTCCAGCTGCTGTCAGTGCGCGGGCCTTTATTATTTATTTAATAGGTGAGCCGCGTGATGCTGCCTGCTGTAAGTTCATCAGAATCTCTCTGAATCTCAGTTCTCTCAGAATCTCTTATTGGCCAGGAATGTACATATACGCAGAGTCTGACTCCGTTTTTACTACTGACACAGAATAATGATCATGTTCATCCGACCTTCTGTTATCTGCGTCCACATTATTGATCAGTGTCGATCATCAATATGTAACCGCCAGCCCAGCAGAGCTGAAGACAGCTGCTGGGATTTTACAAGCTGGAAAATATGTGTGAAAATATTTACTGTTCATTTTAAATAGAAAGAGGCGTCAGAACATCGTTGAAACGTTTGATGTTCATGACTCAAAGATCTGATGCATCAGGTCTCTGTTACCTGGGGCGGCTGTGGCTCAGGAGGCAGAGCGGGTTGGCCGTTAATTCTGTTTGAGCACTTAGGCTCAGTGTGTGAATGGTGAAGGCAGATGTAGTGTAAAAGCGCTTTAAGTGGTTGAAAAGACTAGAAAGGTGCTATACAAGTACAGAGCATTTACATTTGTTAGATCACAGATCAGCCTGCTTTCACAGACAGAAGGTCTGAATGCTGAAGCACTCTGCTGCTGCTCATGTCCTCTGTCTAGATGGAAAACCCCACATTCAGGAGGGCCCCTAATGGGACCCTCGTCCTGAGCCGGTGGAAGGTCCAGTTTGGCCGGTACCAGGGCAAGACCTTCCACTGGCTCCTGGAGAACGACGTGGGCTACAGCGTCAACCTGGTTGCCTCCCACCAGAAGGAGCGAGAGAGGGCGGGGTCTCAGTCCCCGCTGATGGCCAACAAGGTAGGGCCCTTCAGTCTGACTCAAACCCTGTTACAGAAGAAGAACATGAACTAAATACACCTATTCATAGAAAAGAGTGATTCCAGGTTTAACCTGTGTGTGAACTTACAGGATGCCTTCATCCACTAATCCTCAGCGTATCCTGACTTTGTGGAGGCAGTCAGGTTCCACCGTGCATTTGAGGAGGCGCGGGAGAAGTCCCTCCAGCCCGGGCAGGAGGGACAGGCCCTTGTTGGCTTCGGGGACTTGAGACCCTGCGGAGCCTGTACGAGTCTGAGGACTCCAAAAATATCCGGTATGTTGGAGTAAAATGTGGATTATAATTTAGCTGCAGCACTGACCGTCGATAATAACAATGAAATGACAAACTGTCTGATTTACATAGATTTGTCAACTACCTCCGGAGGAAGGCGCCAGCTCCCGGCACGCAGACGGAGAACGCCGTCCGCTACGTTAGGAGCAGGGACAGACAGAGAGCTGCTGCTGCATCCACCACCACCGCCACCACAGCTGCCACCACCAGAGCTACCACGGCCCCAGCCATGGCCAGTAGGAGCAGCAGCAGCAGCAGCACTGCCTCTGTCTTGGCCGCAAGCCAGAGAGCCAAGAGTGCTTCACAGTACATGTTTTATTTTAAAACAGATTGACCTGGAGGACCTTTCTGAAGACATTTTAGTGTTTGTCATGTCGTCACATTAAAGATGTTATTTGTTTTTTACAGGTTTGCAGCCTTTGTCGACGAGCTGAACCTCTGGTGGCACCCCCCCCCAGCCTTTGTGCACCGGGTCCATGACAAAGGCAGGATTGTACAGGACCATCCGGAGGGTCCTGGACATCGACGGCTGGTATTTCATGGCCACTGAGTACCTGGAGTGCCGTCGGTGTAAGAAGAAGGTCGGAGGGTGGTCACAGGGCATCATAAGGCAGCTGTCCCCCACCTACAGCTGCCGGTTTCCAGCTGTACTCACGTACAAGTAAGGAAATGTATTAAACACAGGCTTCCATATGTTTCATTAAATACATTAGACTTAATAATAATAATAATAATATCATCTGATGCCTGCCTCGTGTTTCTGCAGGCTGTCCTGTGACCAGAGGGTGGTTGCAACAGTGCTTCTCGGCTGTACAACATCCTGCGGGAGCAACATTCGGACGCCTGGATGCGGAGAGCGATCCAGTACCTCGGCGCGTGCGAGCAGTTCCTGGCCTTGTGCTTGGTGAGGGGGCCGTTTCCACCACCGCCCCAGATGCCCCCTCTGCCATCACCCATCTGGCTGCTGACGGTTGTAGCAGACCTAATTTTAGTCATGCAATTTAATAAATTTATGAGAATTGATACCCAATTATGAATTTTTAAGATTCATATAATCAAAATTTATTCCTCGTTTCAGGGCACCACCGGAGTTGTTATAATCCTAGAGTCTCCGGACCTCTAGGTAGTTTTGAATAATTATACAGTTATTACTAGTGATCAGTTAGTTAATAATCCCTCAATTATCTTAAGTCAGTCAGTCTCAATCTCATATCAAGGGTCAATTCTCTTGGCAGGAACTAGAAATAGGCAACACACACAGCTCTTGATTATATTACAGTGAATTTATTCTTTAACTAAGGTGATAAAAAGATGGTTGGATACAGGGAACATAAACATTTGCTGAACAATGAGCCTGGAGGTTCGATTGTGGGAAGCATTTGACTCACACGGCATAGAAGAGCTAATGAAAGTAAACTAATGCTATAATTTAGGAGTTAAAATGGACATCTGATCACAGAACGTGTGTTAAGTCTTACTGCTTGTCGACAGCCTGCTTTTGGCCTGTTGCACGGGTCCCACGCTAGCTGCCCGATCCTGGCTTTTTGCTAGGGATTCTCCGGGGTTCTCCGTGTCTGATTGAAAACGCCTCCTCCGTCTGGCAATTCGACTGTTTTCAGGTTTCCTTCGTTGTAGCTGGCGAGACCACGTGGCTTGGTCTGACCTCGGTGAAGTTGGCTCAACGAAAAAGGCTTAAAATGGAACTTGGTCATTCCTGAATTAGTCCAGTGTAGCTTAACGGACTGATAACTTTAACAAACAAAAGAAATAAAGAAAATAAAAACAAACTGAAGGGCAGATCGATGTCTCGGCACTTCATGTGTGTAGCTTCAGGCGAACAAAAGGCCTGTTTCACTGGCCGAGTCTGGGCGTTGCCTGGCGAGGCACGCCACGCGCGTGCCTAAGCGTCCAGAGGGCCGAGCAGAGTGGAAGCTAAACAGCGAAGAGAAGAGAGCCGCGAGGTCGCGTGTCGCTCTTTTGTTGCCTGGGGCGTGGTTCCCCAGGGGGCGTCTCAGGTTTCCCAAGGGACTGCCTTTCTAAACTTAATGTCTAAAAAGAAATCTATTTGCACATATTATAATCAAATAGTTTCCACAATCTAACCTGTACTGTTCTAAGCATTTGGTAACAGGAAACAATTGTCACATTATTGGTCAGGATATTTATACATTTAACGGCATTTCCAACGAGGGCATGTAATACTTATTTCGTCCACTTGGGGGAGCTCAGGTTACATGAGGAAAGCTTGGATTAAATCAAAGATAGTCTCTCCTTAGGAACCGGGGAATATTGTTGATTCATCCTTAAATTCAAGCTGGCGATTAAGAGTATAGTAAAACATAACTTTGTCATCATTTCTAGGAATTTTGTAGGAAAGTATTATGAACAAGCATTGATTACATTAGATAAAGGAGTGTCTTGCTGAAAATAAAAACACTGCACAAGTAACTTCTTTTCAGCACTAATAACAACAGATAGCAACAACAGTTAACATAACTACTCAAATAGAGGCAAACGTAATCAGGTAACTAAAGATTTAATTAAACTTAATTAAATGCTTTGAGTCTTTGGAGACTGCAGTCCCTTTTAAATTGAAAGTTCGGCTGTCCTGGATTGTGTCACACCTAGGTGAGACAAGGAGTATCCCTTTGATGTGGTAATAAAACAAAGAATAAGGTCAGTTGCCACGGAAACATGTGTGGGGGGCCAGTTTTGATAGGCTGTTCAGGGAAATGCCAATGGCTGGTTCGTGTCCCTTTGTCAGTTTAACAGTCAGGCCCCGCGTTATCAGCTTCGGAATCAAAATGGTGCCAGTTTTATGGTCGGGCTAGCACTTAGAGAAAGCAACTTTGACCCCTCCCCTT
>NC_060171.1:35856379-35863071 GCF_021292245.1 Micropterus dolomieu | reverse complement strand
GCAGGTGTGTCATACTGCGCAGCAGCCGGCGGGCAAACTTTGGAGGTTTGGAGGGAGGAGATGAGGCAGCGGCAAGCAGAGGACCAAGGAAAGGGACAATAGGGGACTTTTTAAAAAGTTTTTATCATGATTTATTTATTATATATTTTATTTATTCTGCTGCTAAATGCTCCACAATGTTCACCAGCCTGTCTGTTTCAAATAAAAGAATAAATGTGCACTTTGTTTGGAAGCTGTATTATTCCAGGTTATTTGTGAAGCATTACACAACTCCTGACATGTCAACATGATGTTTAATGCAACACTTGGGAATAAGATTTAACATGCATCATCATGCTGCTGCTGACACTATGTAAGGGTCAAAGGTCAAACCTAACATATTTGAATCTGTCAGCTGCATTAATCATCTTGTAATCAGAGCTTTAATGCTGCAGACTTGTTATCACTCTATACGATCAACACACTCAGATGAAGCTTGTACATGAGCTCCTGCTAACAGGATGTGTGTCTGGGGGCCTCCTGAATGCTGGAGTGGGCCGCGAAGCTCAGGCTGTCCGGGGCCTCTCTGAAGACCATGCCAAGGGACATTTCTTTAGTCCATACACTTAGAAACTTGTAGTCAAACAATACACAAAGATGAGACGCAGACGGAAACTTCAGGTCTCTTGTAAGCCTTTATTGCAATATGACAGATTTCTAAAAGCTCATTTCTGAGTAACACGACTGGAGATTAAGCTCTGCATGAAATTTTACACCACAGATTTGCATATCTTTACATATTCATTATGTGTGTTTGGGGTCATTTAGCACTTTTCATGGGGATTAAGCAGTTTCTTGGTTTCCCAGCATTTAATGATAGCATCTCGTTATCCTCACCTTTCCTCTTCTCAAATGATCTCTCTGTTTCAGTCACGTTCATCCAAGTTCCAACACACTGTTTATTAGATTTTAAGCCCAGTTCCCTTACAGATCTCACAGAACACAATACCACAGGGTGTACACACAGCTGGCACTTAACGAACTGTCAGCTTAAACACTTCCAGTCGTCAAGAAGTGTGCTCGGGGCTGCCACAGTACGCCGCCACTGGTGCTTCATGGGCACGGAGTACCAGGAGTGCTGTTCGTGTCACAGGAAGTGACACATGAAGGCAGGACATCTTGGATCAGCTGATCTGACACACCAGGATGAGTTCCCAGCTGTCCTCAGGTACTAGATCAGAAAGCCAGACCATCAGTCCCTGATGGCATCTGTTGCTCTATAAGGCCTCCTAAAATAAATCAATAAAAAGAACTGATAGCTGGTTATACAGGCATCTATCTGTAACCATGTTTAAGCATACATGATCTCACTGAGGTTAACACATCAGAAAGGATATCTTGTGCTATTTCAGCACATTTGGTCGACACAATCAGAGCTGCTGACGCTGGATCCCGGCTGGAGGTCTCAGTCTGAGGAGATGGATGAAACACAAACAGACAAATGTGCAAAGAGCTACAAACAGCGCTCTTTGCTTGCTCTTTTTCATTTGCAGTATGTGTATATATGCACATATTAATTTTATGTTCAACAGTCATACATTCTCAGCATTTACTCGTCCTTACCTCATTCATACCTTCTCAGCACTCCTTTTAACCTTACCTTCTCAGCATTTACTCGTCCTTACCGACACCTTCTCACCTCTACTCCTCCACGATCTTCTGCACCTGCTTCACAAACCATCTTTGTCCCAGCTGGGGATCGAACTGCCAAACTTCTGGTCCGCAGCAGGAGCAGGGGCCCCCCTTTCTACAGAGAAGAAGAATGAACGTTATGCTTTGCGCAGTTGAAAGTCCGATGTTCTCTTCTCTGGTAAACGTTACCAGAGAGGGGTAGAAAACAGAGTTAATAACCAAAAACACAAAAAGCACTATGGAGCGTAATTCAGAGGTGATGAGGTTGATGACACATACCAAAAGGAAAGGTGACATTAGTTTTCTGTATTTAACCCATCATATTCAGGAGCAGTGGGCTGCCATTGTACGACCCAGGGAACAGTTTGGGGTTCAGGGCCTTACTCAGGGGACACCTTTAACATTGGTTCGTGCTGGACTTGATCTGGCAACCTTCCAGTGTCCAAGCCACGTCCTAACAGACTGAGTTAATGCCGCCCCAAAAATAGAACTCTATGGGCCTGATTTACTAACATCCCGAATAAAGAGTAGTACATTGCGTGTGCATTCTAAAATATTGCACGTGCAATTGTACTACCTGTTATGGAGGACTTACTTTTTATTGCGTAGATGACAACAGGAGCAAACACAGCGGAGGTGGCAGTATTTAAATGAGGGTTTTGCGCGTGTTAATGGTTTCCGCCATGGAGCGTCGGGAGGAAAAGCAGCCACAGTGTAAAAACCTTGGTTTGTTTCATTCAGTGCGTCCCGAGAATGTGGAAATCTTATGTACCTGCCCATCATGCCTAGGATTGCAGTAAGTACTTGGGACAGCACACCAAAAACTGCTTTGGGAAACCTCAGCAGAAACAGATACAGTATGCTGGAATGACCCAGACACAAGGAAATGCCAGCAGATCGTGCTTCATCCAGCCAGAGGGAACAATCACCAACTGTCCCCCCTTGTGCCTGGTTGCTCCGCGATCTCCTGGCCCTGGCCCTGTACGCCCCAACGCCCTCTCCTTACCTTTGATATCTACAATGGGTTGTGTCGCTATTTTGACCGGCGCGCTGTGAACAGTTGTTGATCGTTCTCTCTGGCTGGATGAATTTTACAAGTGATTCATCCACTGCATCTCGGGGTTCTCTGCAGCACTACACAACTTTCTAAATTCTTCCATCTCACAGAGAAAAGAAGTCAGGTCGAAACGAAATTTGCTTTATTGGCATGAATGTTAGTACAACAGTTTTGCCAAAACTAAAGGAAAATACAAAAGAACCCAATTCTATTCATATAGTTCATCGTATAAATAAAATAAAATAATTGTATTTCTATATATTGGATATAGAATAATATTATCTAATATTTTTAATTTCTCTGTTTTCTTTCATTATGGCTGTGTCTCCTTGTCGCAACAATAACAGCACCCACCTCTGTGCAACACTTGGTGGTTTGCACCTTCTTTCAAACGTATTAAATACAGATGTTGTTGCACTCACATGAAATTGCGTTTAGGCTTGTTAGATCACATTGCGTGTAGTAAATAAATGTATTTGCATGTTACCCTTACATTACTTTGCACAACAAAATTGAAATGCCCCAAATTGCATATTCATTAAGGCAAAAGTACTAAATGAATAACAGGCGCTATCTTGTACTTTTGAAAGATGTCATTCTACATGCAAACTGTTAGTAGATCAGCTTATGTGTTAATTTGCTGGTGATATCAAGTTTGCACACGTTTTTACTCACACAAACCTTTAGTAAATCTGGACCTATATATGTTTTATAATTAGAGAGGCAGATATCAGTGCATCCTGATTGATCATGTGGAGCGTCAAGAGATTTAAATAATCATTGAAGTTATGCTGCTGTACCTTGTGCATAGATGCACACATTCTTAATGGGGAGATGATTCATCCTTATTCACCCATCTCAACCCTCCGGCTATTATTCAGAAAGTTCTTTTTTATGACAAAGACCCACCCAATCCGATATAACTGCAATCTGCACATCACTAGAACCCACCTACACAAGCACATACTATCTGAATAATGTGCCCATTAAAATAGCAGTGAAAGTAACTCAAAAGTAGTGTAAAGCATTACAATTCATAGATGTATGGATTCCATTAAGTACTTTCCCAACACTGGAGGCAACACAGACTAGATATACACAGAGAGTGCAGAGTGATTAGACACCAGACTAAGACAAGACAAAGACACCAGCATCAGACAACTTAAAAAAAACTAGGAAGCACTTAAAAGAAAAACTGACAAATTAAAACATAATCTAGGGAAGTGAGTAAATTAAAACTAAAAATTTAAATAACCAAAACCAAAACCGTTACAGAAATGTTCCTGAAAGTCAGTAGGTGTGTGAAGTGCTGCTGGGTTAGGGACTTACAAAAGCAAGTCAGGGGCAAGACTCTAACTCAAAATATTGTAAAGATGAACTCCTCTCCCTCCTTGAAGTACTTACTGTCCATTTAGATGATTACCAGTAATTACTTGTTAGCTGTCAGCATCAGACAGAGGCTCAGCTTCTGAGACATGAGTAGGAAAACGACAGGAAATGGAGGTGGAGGAAGACAGAATAGCAGGAAAGTTGGAAGGGGGTAGAGATGTACAAGTGGAGATGACAGAGCGCGGTAGACAAAGAGTGATGTAAAAGGAATGGGGGTAGAAGGAGATGGAGATGCAAAGGAAGAGGAGGAGCTGAGGACAGAGAGCAGAGTGTTGACACGTGTTTTTGTCAGCCAGGGTCAAGTGGTTGCTGTCTCTTCTTTGAGATGCTATCCATCAGAGAGTACCGGTGAATTAATCCCCCCTTCATTTGCAGAGATGAAGCAGACCTCTGACCTCAACAGTAATTGCAGGGCTACTGATCGGCTCTCTGATGACAGTGATGCTGCTTTCTCCACAAGTCATGGCAGCCAGGTGGTAATGTTATGAAGTGGCATACATATCCCTTCTGTCTACACGCCCTCAGTGCTGTGATGTTGTTCATGCCTGTTAAGCACAATTCCCCCATCATAATTAGTATAATAATTCTCATATAAACCCATTATTTAAATAATGGGGTATGTGACTGGCAAGAACAAATTATGGTTGCCTCTAAAGGCTTAGTAAAGTGGAATTGGATTACTTCTAGATCTAGCAGATTTAGGATATTAATAAGTTTATTTATATAGCACTCAAAAAGACAAATCTAAAGAAATGGGCCTTAAGCTGCTTTTGAAAAGTGTCAGCAGTTGTCTACAGATCATAAGTCCAATATGATAAAGTCAAGGCTCAAACAAAAATTTGGACCTGGAATTTTAGGCCTAGACCGGGCCCCGCCCAGAATCGGTCCCACACCAACCACCATCCTGGCCCTTGCCGTCTGACAAGCCAGTCTGGGAGGAGATATGAAGACCGAGGAGACTCAGAGTGGACCTGTACGCCTCCAGGACTCTGAGGCGAGTAGTGATGGCAAGTTCAACTCTTTTGACAGACTCAAATCTTCAAATCTCGTTCATTACAATTAACTAATCTTTTTTTGAGTCATTTTGTTCATTTGAACTAGGCTGGTTATCGTTATCAAACACGGAAGGCTGCTTGGCTTGCTTCAATTGAAGTATAATGCACAAATTCACCTCTTGATCACTCTCTATCATCATTATATACACCCCCCTGGGCCCATAACCAAATTCAAACCATGTAAAAACCACAGAAATATGTTGTCTATATGCAATCACCACTACTCCGGCTAAATCCCTCCATTTTCAAAATCTTTCCTGAGTATACAACTCGACCAGCCATATAAAGGCTTATGTATATAATTATTATCATTATCTCTAAAGTGCTCGTTCATACAGTAGCCTAACGTCCCTATCCATGAGTAAAATATTAATATCAGATTTGTGTATTTAAAGTAATAAGCTTGATACACTATATCAATAAACGCACTCTTATTCAAATTCAACCAATTTAATAATAATCTGGATCAAGCCACCAAGTTCGTAAAGAACTCCAGCACAGAGAGAGGAACAAAGAAATATTAAAGCTGCAAGCAGCGTTGGGCGGGCCCTCGCACTTGTAGCGCGTCCGGGTGTGAGCCGGCCGCGTTGCACATTCTGGAGCTCTGCCGGTGCGGCTATGAATTTGCTACGCGGTTCCGACGCCGCATGAAGGTGCTATATGTCACTTCCTGTGTCCCCTATGTGGAGCTACATAGCACTTGCCGCTATGAATATAAATCGGTATTGGTGTGTAGATGTCTGCGGGGTGGGAGAGTTATCAAGCACGTAAAGTTTGTTTCAGATGTGAACATGTACACTGAACAATAATGTACCCAAACAATAAAATAAATTCCTTTTATATTTCCCTGCCTTGTTGTTTATGTGTACATACAGAGGAAGAATGTGAGAACAGCACACATTTCATCGTTACTGTGTGTTAGAGCATGGGAGTGGATACTTTTAATACAGCCCACACCCCTAATACTGTGTAACTATAACAAGTAGAGAACAGAAGAAAAAGATGTTCTTTCTTTACAACTTTCTGCATAGCTTATTCATATTGTGTAATGAATGAAAATAAATAGGCCTACTAGGCTCCTCTCTACTTTGACATTTAACATTAGCTTGTTTGATCCACCTTCATACACATGTGAGATTACTGTACAACTTGAGAAAGGTGAGTTGTTTTCTGCTCCAGCCTGCCTAAAAGAAAAGCGTTTTTGGGATTAAATGGACTTTATTAGCTGCTGCAGTGCAGGATGAACTCAGAATAGACCCATTTCTCACCTTATTATTCTAAATCATGCAACGAAGAAGAAGAAATGCATAATAAATCCTGGGACAAAATCTGTCCACAAATACTGTACAGCATGTAGTCTAATGAACAAGACTTGTGTTATAGCTGACTTGGGCAGTGAAATGTTTAATTTTTTTAATTCATGTGGTCATAGTTGTCCACAACTCAAATCAGAATATAAGAAGAAATGTTTTATACCACCTCAAGAAGGCTTCCTATCAGAAAGGTAGGAAGGTATTTCA
>NC_060171.1:35828988-35856279 GCF_021292245.1 Micropterus dolomieu | reverse complement strand
ATTGCATGTTACTAACACAACTTCTCCCCTTTCTGGTGGTCTTGTGCTTTCTCGTCCCTCTCCTCTCTCCTCCTATCACTTCCTGCAGGTTTTCTGGCACTGGAGCTGTGGAGTCTGGATCTGTGGCTGCGGGTCACCTGCTGCCCCCGTGTTCCTGCTCGACACCCTCTGCTGCAACGACTATTGTTACTAGTCCTATTATTATTATTGTTATTATAATCATTAACATTACGATTATTATCATTAACACTACTATAAATATCTGTACCATTATTCATTTAGTCTATAGCAACATCACCTTTACTGTCTGTACCTCTGTGTATATTGTGTAGGCTGCCTCCCTCCCCTCTCTCTCCTTCCATCCCTCTCTCACTCTCTCTCTCTGTTCCTCTCTCTCTCTCTCCCTCTCTCTCTCCTTCACCCCAACCGGTCGAGGCAGATGGCCGCCCACCCTGAGCCATGGTTCTGCTCGAGGTTTCTGCCTCTTAAAAGTAAGTTTTTCCTTGCCTCTGTCGCCTAGTGCTGCTCTTGGTGGGAATTGTTGGGCTTCTGTAAATAACATCATAGAGTATGGTCTAGACCTGCTCTTTTATGAAAAGCGCTGTGAGATAACTGTTGTTGTGATTTGGCGCTATATAAATAAAATTGAATTGAATTGAATTAAACATGGGGCGAACAACACCCTAAAACTGACCCGAACTTAACACAGATAACACCTTTAAAACAACCAAATCAAGGGAATTTATTGAAATAAACATGAAATTAATTCAAACAAAATAACAAATCTTATGGGCTGGCCAAAAAAAACTAAAGAAAGGGAAGCCCTCCAGACCAGCCCACGAAGGACCGTAGGTACTGGAGGCTTCCCCTCTACCCTAAATCAATCCCTAACTAAACAAACTGAAATAAAGCCACGAAAACTAAACTACCAGTCCCATCAGAAATATCAGAAAAGAAGACCTGAAACACCTGAGGAAAAAACAGACACACACATAAGTCACCATCATCTAGAGTTGTACATCATGACCAGCAGGGGGGGAGAATGTAACAGGGAGAACGCAACAAGCATCAACAATATATACTCCAATACCTCCCACCATACTCTCCCTTCCTTAACCCTATTGAGGAGGTTTTTTTCGGCATGGCGGTGGAAGGTTTATGACCTCCAGCCCTATATCTTGATGCCCCTCATTCAAGCTATGGAGGATGCCAGCGACCAAATAGTTGCAGTATCAGAGTATCTGTGCAAGGGTAGATTTGCCGATAGACAATACTTCCCTCGCTGTCTTGCGAGAGAGGACATAGCCTGTGATGTGGACGAAGTGCCAGATCCAGCCAGGCGAAGAGATAATTAGTTTTGTTTGTTTTTTGTACAGTACAGTACTGTACTTCATGCTTTCCACAATTGGTTTTGTTGAAAATAAATAAATATCAGTATGCAGTACTGTGTGTGCTGGTCAAAATATCCAATACTCTAACAATACTGTATCACTGAAAAGTCAAATCCAGAACTATTTCATTTTTAGATTGAGCATAGCTGTGTTTAACTGGTTCAAAAAGAATTAGATCATTTGAACCATGTGTGTGCCACACGGTGACAAAATCGGGTTTTTAATAAATTATTGTATATTTTTGAATGAAGTGTTTCATTTTGCAAACTATCTGAGGTGTTCTGCTACTTGTATGAATAGTTGTGTGAATTATGTGTATTGTTTTGAAAACTGTAAAATAATGTTGGATGCTCATATCTGTGTGAACATTTTGACTACTTTTAAATTGTTTATGAACACGGAGCAGTGACACATAGACACCTCAGGACGGGAGAACTGGGGCAAAAAGATGGCCCAGGAGTTTGTCACTGGCCAGCCCACTCTCCGGACAAAGCAAAGTACAGTACATGACTAAATGAACCATTATAATACATTTTTTAAACTAGAAATACCTAATAATGATTCCTATGCAGATGCTTAAGCTGACATAGTGAGTGTATTCAGTGGAAGTTCGTCAGTGTTGAGAAACTTTACAGTCAGTAGATGTGGTTATTGCTGTGATGAACTCTCATAATGAAATAAATACATTTCACATACATTTTAAATTAAAGCATTGTTGTGTTCTTTATCAGTATTGTATAAATGTAGATTTTTTGGAAATTCATCATGTATTTTTTAAGTTTGGGTTCCTGCTAGCTGAAAATTTTTTAGAACCCCTGCCCTCGAGACCTCAACAGTCTTCAAGCAAAGTGCTGGACGAATTGTCAAACAGTGCCTGCAACCCCCACCTTCAACATCTTCTTGACATCGGAGTAGGGGCAACAGCATCTGATCATTTCTGCAACTTTCTTTCTGATCGAAAAAAACGCGCACTTTACTCAAATAAAAGTAGCCTACAATTACTCAATTATTACATAAAAAACACTCAAGTAAAAGTAAAAAAAAAAAAACATCTGACAAACCTCCTTAAGTTAAAGGTTGCATTTTAATAGGCTATTGTTGAGCATGTGCAGGCCAGTGATCACCACACGTCATTTTATATATTAAGTCCAAGCCAGGTCTATTTGTCATGAAGGCTATCGCGGGATACCCGTCTGTCATGCATGAGTAAATGCACTCTATCTCTATGCTTCTCAAAAATGACAGCTTGTAGCCTGCTGAGTGAAAACCAAGATCTGATCATCTGATCATGATTCCAGTCCATTTAGGTTCATTTAGGTTCATTTAGCAAAATGCATAGTGGATAACAGAGTTGGAATTTACATGGCAAATGTAGCTTTGTGAAGTTCAAAGTTGAAAAGTCTCCCCAAAATACTTGAGTAAAGAGTAAAATTAAAAGGTACCATTCCTAAAATAAAACTACATTTTCTACTCATTTGGGTTATTGTATGCTATTGAGTAACTCCCCGCACTTATGAGGTGGAGGGGTGGATGCAGCAGGGTTTTTCCTCCACCTCTCTACCTATCACTTTTCATGCGAACAACCACCATGGATGTCTCTGAGGATAGACTATCTGAAAGTGTGTGCCGTTAATCCCATTTATAGGAGTCAGGCATGAACACAGTTCAGAGTGACCATTCAGAACAGATAAAAATACTTGTACGTTGTACAACCGGGTACCTGGCCCAAACCCTAAAAAAAAGCCCCAGTACACAAACTATGCGCTGCATACTTTTCACTATAAAGTATAGCCTAGTATGTTCAGTTTATGTGAACTGTGTCGGTGTTGTCTAACCTGAATATCATGCCAGCAGAACACAGGCAACGGAACTGAAGCTGAGGGAGGGATGAAGTGTGGGACACACACACACCTCACTCATTAACAAACTCTCGGCTCTCACTACTGTAGTTCAAACCCTCCATCCCCTCCAATCTCTCTCTCCCCACCATCTCTCTCTCTCTCTCGGCCCTCCCACTCGCTCTCCCTCCCTCCCTCTTTTCTCCCTTCTCTTCAGAGTAGCTCCTCTGTCTCTCTCTGCACTTGTCTCCTCAGTCAAGGAGAAAATAATTGGAGGAAAGAATAGAAGAAAGGAGCTGTTGGAAAATTAAACAGACCCAAACTTTACTTCTCTACAGCATGCCACAGAAAGGTAAGCCATCTCTCTCTATTCTCCCTCGCTCTCTTTCTCCATCCCTCTCACCTCCCTCTTGTCTTGCTCCATCAGTCTGAACATGGAGTGAAATCGTTTGTTTAGCACCTAAGGACAAGGTGAAAACAAAAATTTCTCATTTCATGTGGCCTTGCACCAGCTGGCTTCCTCTTTGGTGGCAGAAATGTTTTATGAAGCAACAGTTCAAATAGACAGAGAGAGGGGGGGGAAGGAGGAAAAGTTTGGCTTTCTTTTGAATTTATAATATATATAGTAATAAATTGTGTCTGTGGCTTAGAGATATAGTGGGTTGCCCACTACACCGAAGGTCGGCTGTCCGACCCCCGGCTATGCCAGCCCGCACGTTGAAGTGTGCTTGGGCAAGACACTGAATCCCAAATTGCTCTGCAAAGGCTGTGCCAGTGTGTGAATGAAAGTTTCTTCTGCCATCAGTGTGTGAATGTGACATGTATGTTAGTGTAAATGGTTTGAGGGGTCGGACTAGAAATGAGCTGAACAAGTAACCTACGGTCCATTTATGTCTAACAGCAGTAGTCTGTTTCTGACTAATTCACACAAAATCTGAAATTTCCTTTCAGAATGTACAATCAGCACATGCTGATGTTTAATGTCAGAATATGATAAAGTTAGCATGAATCACAGGTTCCACCTTGAGAAAAAAGTCAAAGAATACATAGACTCATGACAACCTAAATAAACTGCTAAATGAAACTTATCCAAATTCCTTTCTTTAATAATTACAAGCAACAGAAATGTAGGATTGCTGTGTATTCTTAGGCCAGCCATACTGAACCGCCCTCAGAAACCTACAGTTTGCAGTACTTGATTGGGGTAATGTTTCCTCATCAATCCCGATGACGCTCAAACCCAAAACAAACTAACAAACAAGAAGCCCAAAGCAGCGCTTGCTGGCGCTTTGACCGTGTGCCAGGAGCGCGTGGTGATGCCGCCCGCTCATTCAACAGTGAGTGATGTGGATTCATCTTCAACTCGGACCATATTCTCTGATGGATTATGGCAGCTGGGCCGGAGGAATGGGACAATGTTTAGCAAGATTTTTGAGTGTCCCTGAACTCCAAGTGAGAGAGCGGAGACAGAGCCGTGGATTCCACGTGTCTGTGCGAGCCATTTTAAGTCCACTCGGATTTAAAAGGACCGTGATCTGATTTTTCGCCCTTCTTACATTCAACACGGATTTTTCCAGCTGCCTGCTCTTCTGCATCCTGGCATTATTTTGAGCAATCTGTAAATAACGTTGTGGATTCTTCAAAGTTTCTAAGACTTCAGGGCAGGTTAGCGCTGCTGCATTCAGCCTTTCATTTAGAGCTACTAAGCATTCCAACTACCCTGGATTTGTTTCATACCTTTCAGAGCTCATTTATTGTATTAAACAGCTCAACTGCATGACAAAATTCACGTGTTCTTGAACTATTTTTAAATATCCAGGACCAGCCGGTACCTTACCCAAACTGCGTGGTGAAGAACTTCATCATCTACATTGGCCATCTTTAATTTTGTGTGTGTTTCGTCGTTGAAAAGGCTCTCTGTTTGATATTAAAGGTGTAATTAATTTCAAGACAGTAAAGACCTTCATTCTAAAAAATAGGCATTTGTATTTTTTCTTTGACATTTTTAACAGAGAATAATGAAGATCTGGGGTTAAACCGATTAATTCACTCATCAGTTAATTTAAACCTATAAATTATACGTTATCCAGTGAAGGCCTTCCATCATTTCTTTTAGTTGTACTTTAAGGAGGCTTAGACTCAAAATAAATCAATGTTTGAAAGGCCTGCACAATGTTAAAATCACAACTCCTAGTGAAAAAAAAGAAAAGACAGAAAACATGTAATTTAATATTGTGCTTGCAAATATGCTTTTTGGATCTTTAAAAAATCCAAAGCCAGCATATAGGAAATTATAAAGCTGGTCTTAATTGGTGATCTAATTAAGGAAGATGTTAATTAACGTCTTAATTAAATCGAAGACAATTAACTGCATGATTAATCAGGTCGGAATGAATTCATTGAATATGTGAATTTGTAGCATTTTTTGTGCGCCAGAGGGATCGAAGCGGAGTGGAGAAGGCTGTACCCATATGTTCTGAAGAAGACACACATTTACTACATCTGCCGCGTGCACCTGAGCCACATTTTATTTTTTGCCGATGGTGAGCAGAGCTGTGGAGACGTCCGGCTTTACAACAAGAATTTTTTTCTTTATTATCCAGAAATCATAATTGTTGGTTTTAGTTGTACTTTTCAAATTGTAGGCCTATGTGGTATTTTAAAGTCTGAATACAACCCGATGTTTGTCCTTCTCTGTAACATTTATTTACATCGATACTAAAATAGTCTACTAATGATAAATACCAAATAATTTAAGCATATTTGATCTGTCATGTCTGTTAGCTGCTACTTTAGAGCATGTCACTATGAACATAATTTTAAACAGCGTAAAATATCCAGGTATAGGCCTAACCATCATCTAAACACAGACTGTCACAGCTCTCAGTTCACAGTCTGAACTGAGAGCTTTGATCTCCCCAAACTGATATGATTCCTTGGCAGATGTTTTTTCGCGTACTTTGCAAGTGTAGGTGACGCTTAAATACGTTGAAGCATGCCAACTGATGAAACCCCTTAATCTTGAATAGGTTGTGAGAACAGAGTGTAAGCAGCTTGGCTTTGAGGGTCAGATTCAACTGAGTTTACCTTCATCTTGATGTAAAATGTTGTTTCTCTACTGTTTTGTAGCTGGTTTTCCCTCTTTTAAAATTACGTTGCTAGATTAAATCCGTTGCCATTGCAGCAGAAGATGTCGGGAACTTGCTGAGGTGAACGCATAGCGCAAACACAGCAGGCAGTGTCTGTTACAATCAACACGTTGCCTAAATAGGCTTATTAACGACTGGTTCCTTTCAATTAAGTTCAACACATCTTTATATACAGGCTTACAGCAATGCAGCCTTTAAGTGCCATTGGTCAAACACCTTAAAGGGCGGTAGACTAGGTCTATTTCCTTTGGCTCATAATTACAGATACTGTTGGATGACTTGTAAAAAGAGCGTGTGTTCTATGATGTAGGCCTATATTTTAGATAGGCCTATATAATATCTAGTGATATTACTGTGTTAAATATTTTGCCTACTAACGTCCTTCTGCTCTCGGTGGTAGGCCTACCATTTATTTAGGCTACCTTTGTAAAATTATATTATATTCAACCTCAACAGTAGCCTTAACTCAGAGTTCTGTTACTTGTATAATGGCTCCAATGTTAAAATAAAACAGTATTATGATGATGATGATGATGAAGAACGCGCAGTGGGCAGCTCGGTGGCAGCAGGGCAGATCAGCAGCAGTATCTCCGTGTTGGGAGCTGCTGTCTCTCGGCTCTTTTCTCTTCATATCAGCGCGCTGAATGCGGCTGAATGAAACTTTTATATTGTCATCAGTGTGTTCAACAGAACTTCTTTATGTCAGTTGTACTGGTCGAATTGGGCTCCCCGCCGTGGTTTTGTGTCGCAAGTTTTTTAACGAGCCACAACTAACGAGGCAAGGACACCAAAATCCCGTGGACACACAAAGCCTGGCGGGTATTTACCGAGCAGAGCCGCGGCTCCGCTCCTCCGGCTCTTTGTCTCCTTTCACAGGGAGAAAGGCGCTGAGTTACAGCGGGGACGAGGTGCCTACAGCCGGCCTGTGTGTGTGTGTGTGTGTGTGTGTGTATGTGTGTGTGTGTGTGTGTGTGTGTATGTGTGCGTGTGGGTTTGTTCCTGTCTGGAGCTGCTTCACGTTCATTATGCAGGTTGTTAATGACAAGAGCTTAAGAAAAGGAGCCGCTTTGAAGCCTTTATTGGTCAGCTTTTTACAACATAAAAGGCTTTGCTTTTGGGAATTTGCTTAATGCATTAATGACATCAGATAAAATTGGTCATCTTGGTTTGCCTAATCATACTTTCATAACTGCACTTTTAAAAACAGTTGATTTTATTATGGACATGTATGTTTAAATTTTAATTGTGTTATTTTATGGAAAGGTACTTTTTTTTTCACTAGCCTTTAAAGAAATATTACACTTGAAAAACACACATTTTTTTATATATTTTATGCACAATATGAAACAATAAATTATTTGAACTATTACACATTCTTGAGTCATCAATTTGGCAATATTAGTTTTTTAATTAATGATATAGAATTCCAAGCACCACAGAAGTGCTCCCACTGTCATGCGCCATGTTTTGTGGTCAAAACCTGTTTTTTCTACCATTTAAATTGCAGTAATGTATACATAACTATAAAATATATGATAAATGAAAAACAAATAAAATGCCAAATAAATATTCAAAAAAAATTAATGAAAGTAGTTGAACCCTGGAGTTGTGCGTTACCATGTAACAGAGATTTATTATTTTGAATAAAAAGCCCACTGTTGACACCACTTGACTTCCTTTTACCTAATTCCTGAAGATCTATGAAGAAAGGCCTATGGTAAGTCCTCTAACTCTTTTATAGTTATCAGAAGTGTTCTAATTTTTTTTTTTGATTTCATATGAAGCTTTTAGTTGAACTCCTGGTATGACCTACTTTATTGTTAGGAATTGTACAAAAAAAACATAAAAAAGAAGAAGAAGAACAAATGGGTTAAATTATTAAATTAAATAAGATATTATATAACACCTGTGACTCCCATGTCTAGATAAACTTGATTCAAAGCTGTTTGATGTAATGATTCTAACTTCCTTATCAGTGGTTTTGGTCAGGTATGGCTAAACTGAGGGAATTGCAAATCCAGAGATCAAGAGTAAAACAGTGAAACTGTGGAACAACTCACACACACACACACACACACACACACACACACACACACACACGCCATTTACATTATCATCTGTTAAATCTGGATTTGCTTCCCAGGCTATTCATACCCATACCATCTCACATATCCCTTTCACGAATTCTTTCACTACCACCTCTTCTTCACATTCACAGAAAAAAGAAAGAGGAAAAAGAGACACATACACACCCATACACAGACAGAGAGAGAGCGAGAGAGAGAGAGAGAGCAAAAAAAGGTAGGGTGAAATGAGAGAGAACTTTCAAGAAAATAAGTGCTGAAAAATATTCTTTTTTGTGATGAGAAATAGAGAAACTGAAAGATAAGATCACGAATCAAAGATATACAACATGTAACATGTGACTGCAGCGTGCAAATGTGGATAGCCCAGAAGTTCAAACACAAAAAATTCTTCAAGGTCAACAAGCCAACACCGAAGTCAGAAAAGCCCTGAAATATCACTATTCTGTTTTGGGAGCAGTGAAACACAAATGCAAAGGTTTTAAAGACAAAAAGTCAAAACAAAGTCTTGTGCTGCTGGTATCATAGAAGCTGATCAAAAAATATAAATGTAAGACATACTGCAATAAACTCATGGGTTGTGATTTTTGAACCATGAGAAAAACTGCAGACTGATTACATAGAAGAGGAACAGCCAAACTTAGAAGGTTAAGAGGCAGAGAAGGCTGCTGTCTGATTCTTTTCTCCCCAAGAAATAGGTTTTAGAGCACCAACAAATTTCTTATGCTTTCTTCTGTGGTCCTGAGACAATTTTGAGTGGTTCCACCAAATGTGAGAGACATGGAGACGTGCCAATATAAGACACATCGACTCTGACCCAATCGTGCCAGGAGAAGATGAGCATCTCAATGCAAGGTGGAGAGACAGAAGTACACTCCCTGTCAAAAAAGAAACCCCAATGCAGGAGGACGAGATGTGGCACAATTCCAGGACAGGCTCTTTAACTTCAGGAAACACATATTCACTGGCAATACAAGAATCTCAGAGAGAGCCTCACTGCCTAAGACTCCCTGATCCACTTCGGTTTCAGCATGAACTATTCTTATATAATATAAATTCTCACTGAAATCCCCTGCACCATGTTCCAAAGCAGAAGGCAAGACCAACCAACTATATGGGATTTGTTGCATTATCATTATTTTTTTGTGACTCTGACTACCTGTGCTGAAGAGACTAAGAAAAAAATATAATAATATATTTAAATTATATTTTTATTTATAGCCAAAGCAGTAAGTAACACCGGTGACAAAAACATGCACAAAAAACTTTTTTATGTGTATTCATAAAGTCAATCATTTCTGTAATAACGAAAGTGGACATTCTGTAGAATGAGCCATCTAATCTCTCAATTAATCATGATTGTTTTGGGCAATTTAGCCTAGTCTTTATTGAGCAGACAGACCAAATTGTTCAGAATTAAAGAAAGAAAGAAAATTACATCAATAAATATGTTTACAACTGCTCAATCCTGAAATATTATTCATCTTGATTTAAGCTATTTGCTTCAATGTATTGCAGGTAATTTGTACTCATTTCCAGCATTTCTTTAATTTAAAAATGTCCTAGTTTCTCATTGATAATCCCACTAATCACAAAGTAAAGTGATGAAGTGATGAAGAGAAACAGGCAGAGCTGTTGCTTTGCTCTGAATAACCAGACAGGCTTAACCTGCAATGCCGTAAAAGGGAGCAGGATGAAATGTCATTTTCTAATACAGGAATTCACAATTTCATTCTTATTTTATATTGGCTATTATGTCTGTATGTATTTAAATGATCATTTGTTTATTTGACTTTGAACACTCTGAACTCCATCATTTCAGCCCTGTAAAGTGCCTGGAATTCTTCCTTCTTCTTTACAGAATAATAATAGCTGTCATGCCATGTTATTAGGTGTGATTCAGTCTCTCCATAATCTCTGTGACTCCATGGATAACTTCAGCTACATAGGTGGAAACAGCTACAACTGATGTATGAAAGTGCATTTGTCTCCAGCAGTAGAGAGCTTCAGTTTTGACTGATAAACAAAAGCTTGTCTTTCAAGCTTTTGTCTGTCTGTCTTTAATGTCTTCATAGGAAAGTTTTTTAAAGAAAGTTCAGATCTGTACAATACAGTACATTAGGTAATGAAACAAGAAAGTAAGAAATAAATCACTACTTAACTTTATGACTGAGTATAAAAGCCAAAACCAAACCCTCTGCTGTGTTAGATATGAAGCTGTCCTGCTCTTCAGTTTGTGGCAGTGCACTGGACCTGAGTGTGAGAGTCTGGGCTCATAACGTTATGGATATTAGCACACATTAGCATATGAACCAATCACAGGAAGGTTTGGCATTCAGCCATTCTGTCCAGACAGTGTCTAGAGTTTTCTAACTGATAAAATGATTTCACTATTTCAGCCAAATCCCTGTAAAAAAGAAAGAATTTTTGTTTTTTGGTTGTCTTTCTAACTGCTGTAGAAAAGTTGATCAGAATTGACCTGTGGAGATTCAAGAGAATACTTTCTCTTTCTTTACTCTGATTCATTGTCCAGGGAGAGATGTGTTTGGTGAATGGTCTATGCATGTACTTTACATTCTAACACAGTAAAAGGTTATTTTTCTGTTTGTGCAGATTTTAGAAGTCAAACAAGCTGGGAGACTGGTGTGGCCTCCATGATGCAAAACAGTGAGTTACATCTCTGAAGTATTTGTTGTTGTTATGCTTTTGATGTTACTGTATCTATACCTTAGTATACTGAATAATTGTTTTTACTGTTATACATATCACCCTATTTTAAACACTATTTTAAAAGTACAATATATAAATAGTATATATGGTATATAAACAAGTTCTATTTATATACCAATCCATAAAATATTCCAACTAAGAACTACTGCTAAGGGACCAGGTCAAAGAAAATCAACCCTCAACAGAAACAACTTGTTGGTAGCATTTTCTGACAGCCTCATTTGGAATTTTTGTATGTTCTTACAGTTTCAGATAATGAGCATGAACATATGTACAAGTAATCCCTGTGTGTTTCAGGCTTAGGCGCTGAGAACCATTCCGGAGTTCAGAGTCAGCTAAGCTAGCTTTACAGTTAGCAGTTACTTTAAAGCTATCTGTTCATCTACAAACTCCATAAAATATGGTCCAGTTTCACCAAAATCAGAGAATAAAGTTATAAAAGTTGTGTTTTTGTACAGTAATCAGTGCAGCCCTGAGCAGACCAGGCCAAGCATATCTGGTACCTACACCAGGCCCCAGAAACACTGGGAGCACTGCTCCAGTGGAAATGATGTTATTAATATTTTCTGGTGTGGGTAATGTTAGTATTAAAGGACACTTCTGGTATGTTACATCTTGGGTCTTAAAGCAGCTACAGTATAATCGATATTTTTATGATAACAATATTTGAAATGAAAATGTGAAAACACTGTAAAATTCAAAAAACATAATAATGAAGCTACAGACAATCTGCAGCTCCCCTTGGATTTATGGAGCTTTCAGCTCATCGTTTAGCTGTCCCGCCCACAACTTTCCTGTTTTGGTTCACTCTCATCTCTCTCATACTGTCAATTTTCAGACACAGCAGGCAGCTATTATCTGAAAAAACCCTCTAAAGACCCACTGTACATTACCTGCTCAACCCCACACAGCAGACAGAATCAATTAGCGACTAGCGGGCTGTCAGATAAGAGCAAGTCATTTTTAGTGTAAACAAATAAAATGTTCCAACCTCAAATACACTGCCACACTAAAAATATAAATAAAGTACTTTTACAGGAAATAAATGGCTTATATTAATCAAGTTCATAGTCGTGAGTTTTACAGTTATATAGATGATAATCACAGCACTGTATTATGTTTCTATAGTAACCAGACAAATACAGTATATTGATGTAAAATTATGTGATATTATAATTCGCAACCACAACATTACTGTACAACTAGACTATTTTATTGCTAAATTACTGTATAGGACTGTACCCTAATAACAGTAATTACTTTTTCTGTAGATTTAAGGAATACATACACAATTATTGTAGTTGATTATATTTATTGTAAATGTACAATACATTACTTACATTTGAAGTTGTTCAGAATTGTATAGAAAACATATAGCAGAAATACAATGAAAAATACATAAAATTGTATCACCTTCATAATCTTCATTAATAAAAATGTTGCATTAAAACATGAAAATAGAGCTGAATGATACGCCCTCAGTTTCAAATGAAGGTATATTTAGCATTTTGTACAGTAGCAACATTTATCATAGTATATTTGTATTGGTTGTAACACCATCTAAAAAATGTTTTGGCTCTATGGGAACATCTGTTTCCATAGGTGTCAGAAGTGCAATTATTATACAGTATAAGATTCGTATTGTTGAACAAGTACAGCCTTTTCACAACAGTCTTTGTACAATATTGGCCTTTCTATTTGGCTTAAGTATAATCAGTTGGCAATCATATTCCTGTGTACCCATTACATTTTTATAGACATATTCCCCATCCCTACATAAAATGTAAATCTTTAATGTTAACATGAAAAAAAATTGTAATTTCATTTGAAAATTTAAACAATACCATTAATAATAATAATAATATTTACAGGTATTATGATAGTGAACTGGTGTATGATTACCATGTAGCCCTAATAATCAAAATGGCATCAGATGGTGAAGGCCCTGGTGATTCTTGGAGGGTGATGATTTTCATTTCCTTTGAAACCTCGGGAACTGGACTTGAATGCCACCCAGAAGTCATGAACATATTCATTGTGGGTTGAGTATTCTGATGGAGAGTCCACTGTAAGATCCCATTCAGAGGAAATTATTGAATGAATTTTAAAAAGCCATGTGACATTAAGTCATTGAATGATAGTATGGACTGGGCTGACAGAGGACTCTACCAATCAAACCCATCATCAGTGAGTAGGAAATAGGGCTGGATGTCAAAATTCCAAACTCACGCTTCAAGAAAATGTCTTTGTTTGGTAGAGATCCCTACAACAATCCCACCATAATCAGCATATCACCATATATTTTTTTCCAAATCCTTCAGGCCTTGAAAGAACAACACCAATTTTAAGTCACTGTCCAAGTATTTTGTATGTCACTGTATCCAGATATAAGTGGGTACATTAGGGAGTGTACATGTGTGGTCTAATACCTCCACGCTGGTTCTTTGCCTTGGAGCTGCTCTCCCGATAAATGCCCACAAAGCATCTGAAAACAAAACCAACACAGAATTTTAGATCCTTAGCAGTTCTGTGTGTTTGTATGTGCAAGGGGTGATTTTAGAATTTAAATAATGTCACTGTAAAATGGTGGCACACTAGTGTACTGCGATAAACTAATCCCAACTACATTACGGAAAATGGTGAATATCTTGCTCTGTTGTTATGATGGTATTTCTGTGGCATTGATTCAATGTGACTTTTAATATTTCTTGTTGTCGGTCAAAAAGAATTGTTTATGTTTTCTGTGTTCAGTTATAGAAAGTTCTTGCACATCCAGTCATTAATATGTTAAATGCACTTACTCAGCAAATGTAAGGGACTGTAGTTATGTCACTGTTATGTAGAGTTGTTTGTCATCTGCTTAAGTATGGTAGGAGATGTTGTAATGTTCCATAATCTGAGCAAGGGGTAACTTGTTGATGTTTATTAGAAGAAGCTTGAGAAGAGACCCTTGAAGAACTTCTCATGTGATTTTTTTTGCCCAGTTAACACGAAGTAGTCTCTATCTCATCTCATATGTGATTTGAATCAAGCACAGTGCCATTAAGTCCCACCCACTTTTCCAGTCTGTTGAGCTTACTTAACTTATGGTCAACCGTGTCAAATGCAGTGTCCAGTAATACCAAAATCAAAGTGTTTCAAGCATCACTGTTCAGATCAATGTTGTTAAAAACTTTAGCAAGTGCAGTCTCTGTGCTGTGGTGTTGAAATCTAGACTGAAAGGCAATAAAGAGCTTTTTTTGGACTAGGAAAAACTGAATGAAAAACAACCGTTTCAATGATCTTTCCTAAAAAAGGTAGGTTTGATATGGGCCTGTAGTTACTTACTGAAGCATCCACCTTTTGATTTAAATGATTTAATTTATTTAATGACCACACAGCCAGGCTGGTGGAATTTGTTTCCAGTACAGCTTTTTGATACAGGTTCCAACATTTAGACAATAGATATTTAGACATTAACATATAAAGTAACATACATGTACACACAGAGACCACATTACTATATATAATACATAATACATGAGGGGTCATGCTTAATCCACTATCCTCAGTGTTCAGAGATCAGAGTTCAGAATGTGTATCGCTTTTTTAAGAGCAGTTTAATAACTGCAATCATCAGAGCCAGTAAACACAGTATTGATCATGATGTGATGTAGATAAACGTACTAAAGGTACTTTATCTAGTAATCTAACTAGGCATGTGCTCCATGTACTACTTGCAATAGTAAAAAGGAGGGCATTAGTAAAAGCACTAGGCTGCTGGTGCACCGTGAAAACAGAGACAGAATATTTAGAAAATGAAAAAATAACGTATTTAATGCACAAGCTGTGTAAGCTCTCAGTATATATATAATATAATAATTCCCAACTAACTTTAGCTGTCCTCTGCCATACTGCCAACCGTAACATTAGCCTAGGCCACCCAACAACAACACCACAGTGCAACCCAACTTGCATTGTAATCACAAACCCACAAGCTCCAAATAACACTGAGTAATCACTGTCTTAAAATGTATTACAATATCATCATTGGCCGCAGGCCTCACAGCTTGACATTAACATACATGACAGTCTAGGATGTTAACAGTATACCAGATACGTTTTCTATCTACCTAATCAACTATACAAATCAGTGTTCTACTGTAACACACATTGACACATATGACACAATACAACACAGTGATCCAATCTCTCACGCACTTAACTAACCCAGCAGAAGCAGTGAGGTGTTAGGATTGAGCTAATGTTAGCTAGCACATAATAATTAAGCCTACAACAAACATGTTTGCTAATCATAATTGAGAGGTTCACATTCATTAAAATATATTCACATAATTGCATGCTGAAAGGATTGCACATACCTCACTCTCCAATGGATTATCCCTTGGTCTTAAGAAGTTGTGCTCAATTCCACCTTCTTCTGGGTTGGTAATTTCAAATTACAGTAACGATCTTCTCACTGTGTTGCGCAGTCACTTCAGAAAGTCACTTCAATTTGAATTAACAGTAGCTGACTGTAATATTCCAAATAATTACCCATCAAGCACTACAAAAAAGTCAGAAAGTCGCTTCAATTTGAATTCACAGCAGCTGTAATGTTCAATATAATTAATTAATCATGCATTGCAAAACCATCATTATAACAGTGAAATCATTCACTCACCAACCTCTTATTGCCACATTTAGGCAGACTTTGGGTTTGGACCAGGTGTGCAATGATTTTTTCTTTCATGTCTATCAGTAACAATAACATTGTACTCACTTTGTTAATAGATGACATGTGGCAACTCAGCAACTTCACTAAAATAAGTAAAATAAATTAATGGAAACACAAGTAGTCAGACATCCCAGAATCAGAAACAGAATCAGCTTTATTGCCAGGTATGTGTACACATACGAGGAATACGACTAAGGATTGTACATTTCTCACAATGTGCTTACAATAATACAGTAAGACAATAATAAAATAAATCAGACACAGGCTACATTGTAGACAACACAAATATACACACTATGAACAAAACACAATATAGACATATTGACAAATGCAGTGAGCAGAGTGCAAAGGATGAGCACACACACACACTCCAGGAGTAAAATAATATTTTACTCCTGGAGTGTGTAGGTAGAGGTAGAGCGGGTTGGCCGTTAATCGGAAGGTCGGTGGTTCAATCCCCGGCTCCCCCTGGTTGCGTGTCGAAGTGTCCTTGGGCAAGATGCTGAAACCCCGATTTGCCCCTGGCGGCTGTTCCGCCAGTGTATGAATGTGTGTGAATGTTAGTTTCTGTCTGAGCACTTAGGCTCAGTGAATGAATGGTGAATGCAGATGTAGTGTAAAAGCGCTTTGAGTGGTTGAAAAGACTAGAAAGGCGCTATACAAATACGAGCATTTATGTACATGTTGTGATATACAGGCACACATACATGTACACAGTGTGATGGGGCCCCTATGGACTTTGTAGCAGTGATGTTCTCAGATCTCAGCAATTCTTTGGGGAATGTAATGTTATTATCCCTGATAGAGAATATAGACAAGTTGTAATAAACTGGAATTATCCTTTAATGATTGGTGTGAAACAGACCTGTACTTTGAATTCTGATCAGTTGAGACACATAAAATGAAGATCTTCCATCATTAACTCAAACTCTTCAGTCATGAATGTAAATAGACAGCCATAAAAATTACTGTTTGATCTTTAAATATTATTGTAGATTATGACTAGTTAAGTCAAAATGCTGGACTTTATGAAACCTTTTGTGTGGGACTGACAGTGAACTCCACCTGATTTATTCTTTTTACTGCGTGACAAGAGGTCCATGTTCTCTGCAGTGAAGGTGTGTAGATTACTTTTCTCTCTTTGTCTTTGCTTGTTTCTTTGTCCTGCATCTCTCCTCTGAGCAGTTTCAGTCCCCTACTACACTGCTTCCTCCCCTTGCATCCATCTCACCCTGGATGTTACTGGCTGACGTTACTTACATATGTTACTGACATAAAAGTTTAGCCAGGTTTCTGTTGGCATTGGGTTAAATGTCAGACCCGGTGCTATTATCACATCACCTCTACTTTAATCAATCCTATTTCCGAATACTTAAAATAGAGCAGCTGGAGGCTGTTGAGGACTAACTGAAGGTGAACATCAATATTCATTTGCTAAGCTCATTAGTGACTAAAGCACAGGTTGCATTAGGAATTGATTGGAATGAACTTGGGTTCAGTCAGTGTGCAGTGTGTTTCATGAGTACTGACATTCTGTTCAGCATCCAACTGTCTTTTGATGTGTGTGAATCTATCAGTGTGTGTGTGTGTGTGTGTGTGTGTGTGTGTGTGTGTGTGTACAGTTTATAGCAGACCTAAATGCAGACTAGTTTGTGGAACAGGAGCAGCTGAATGGAGTTTGTGGACTTGATGCCATTATGTTGTAAAATAAATTAGAATTGAACTGCAGTAGCTTAGTGATCTAGGACACCATGTCCTTGGTTCAAATTCGGCCAGTCGAGGCAGATGGCCGTCCACCCTGAGCCATTGTTCTGCTTGAGGTTGTTAAAAAGGAGTTTTTCCTTGTCTGTGACGCCAAGTGCTTCCTCATGGTGGGAACTGTTTTGTCTCTTAAATAAAGAGTACCGTTTAGACCTGTTCTATACGAAAAGTGAAATGAGATATCTTCTGTTATGATTAGGTGCTATATAAATATCATTTCATTTGATTTAATTGATGTATATGGATGATTTACAATCTACAATTATATTCCAAGCATTTTGAAATTTTATTTCAAGAAATGACCAGGAATTACATAGTAATAGGATCAGAAATTACACAGAAGTCAAGATAATGTATAGAATAAAGTGATTGTCCAACAAAAAACTTTTTTTCTTGGCCTGCAGTTTGCCCACATCCACTGAGAATAGTGATCATTACTAGATCAACGTGTCAGATTATGTGATTTACATTTGGAATTATCCATGTTACAGAGATTTAAATAGAAAAAATTAAGGTTTTAGTAGCAGCTGTTTTCACAACTTGGTATGAAATGTAAGCAGGCTGGACCTGGATTAGTTATCAGATGATTTAACAATGGAGATTCAGTCACATGACAGTGGGTGTTCCCACTGATAAACTAGATATAGCCATTTTCCATTGGCTAAGTGGTCTTTATAAAAATGTTAACAAAAAATGTTAAAAACACAGATTTATCCATTCAATGGAAGTGTTATCTGCACTGCCATGGCCTTCCAACTTCAATTTTAATGAGTGGGATTTAGTCTAAACTTGACATGCATGTTGCTGTTTCTCCATCTTTGCCTACCCCAGCTTTAACACAAACCTCCTGTTGATAGGGATGTGTGATCTGAAGAAAAGTGTCCTTCCGGAGTGCATGGGCAAACAATGTATATTGTTGTCTAATTTGGATAATAACAGTGCTTGTTTAAAGTGAAAGTTAATTGAAGTCAGGTTTAGTGTGAATGAGCTAATTTAAAGGGAAAGCTGCTGAGCTGCTCCCAAGGCTCCGCTTGCTTTGTGTGTGTGTGTGTGTGTGTGTGTGTGTGTGTGTGTGTGTGTCACAGAGCGGCCACAGCCAAATTGACTCCATATGTCTGTCTATTAATTGTGTGTCAGCAGTGGAAAGCCTGGGTGTTCTCCTCTGGGAAATGACACTGTGATTAACATTTCTACAGCGAAATGATCGACCCCTACACAAAGTGAACATGATGTGACGCAGCATGAGGGAGAGTTAGGGTGAAATAATCCACCATCACATTCAGCTTCTACAGGGGCCATGGCTCTTTCCATAATTCAGTTAACCATGAGAGAAGTTTGAAGCCATGACAATGTGAGGTGTGTGAGCTATTGGAGTAGCTCTTCTCCAAGGGAGGAGAGGGTGAGGGTGGAGGTCAGACAGAATCTCCCTTTGCCTCTCCATGTCCTCTGTATGGATCTAAATTAATGAATAAGCAGACCCCATATAATAACTGATCATTTTATTAATCACTAATGAAATAAATGATTAGTGAAAAATATATTATGTTATACCTTTTACCTTTAGGTCCATTTTACTGCTGTTTGTTTCATAATTTTATTACTTCTGCTCAGACTCAGAATCACTTTTATTGGCCAGCTCCAGTATGTGTACTAATATGAGAAATTTGCTTCTCTCAGTCACTGTAGTTTCTTTACTGCATTTCCTGTGTATGTACCTGAGAACATGCCCTCAATCCTCTGTGTTTTTGTCACTATTTTGACACCACATGTAGCATTTAGATAAAATCTTTTCAAATAAATAAATCACAGACAAATAAACACATTCAGCAATTTGACAACACAGACAGACCACAGCCTATAACAAACTATGTTCATCAGCACAGATGAGTTTTCTGATTGGATGCCCCTATGGTTCAGGTTTTAGTTTAGTTATGGGAATAGTCATTGTCATGCTTAAAAACAAACAATTCTGACTGTTGAAAATGTCTATCTACTATACCCAAATCATCCGCTTTTTCCACCCAAACTTCTGGCCAAGAAAGTCTGTATTGTGAATGTGTTTCAACAGAGTACGGTCTAGACCTGCTCTATTATGAAAAGCGCTGTGAGATAACTGTTGTTGTGATTTGGCGCTATATAAATAAAATTGAATTGAAAATTGAATTGTTTATTAACTTTTATGTGTTTTATTTATTTACATTTTTTAATTGCTGTATTGTATGTAAGAATGTATTGTTAAAGTGGTGTAGATGTTTTCTTCATTTGCATTAATGTGTTTTTTCAAGTTGTATGACTGGTAGGTTATTTAATTGACTACAACTCCGACTTGCCTCATTATTCCCTGTTTAAAGATAATGACACTCTATAAAATGTTTGAATAGGTTCTATATGAAACAGAGTTGTTATAATTCAATTCAATTCAGTTTTATTTATATAGCGCCAAATCACAACAACAGTTATCTCACAGCGCTTTTCATAAAAGAGCAGGTCTAGACCGTACTCTGTGATGATATTTACAGAAGCCCAACAATTCCCACCATTATAAGAAAATAATCTTTTAGGATGAAGAGAATGTCTGGATAAAATGGGGATTTATGCAGTGCTTCCCACTCTGTGGATGTATTATTCTATAGAGGGGAAAACTACATGAATATATTTCTGTTATTCAAATTTCTAGTAAACTCTTTCTAAGGATGACTAAAGGGAATCTCTAGCAAAATCTCTATTGATTTACAGTAGCTACACTTCACTGCTCTCAATCTTTGTGTGTATGTGTGTGTATGGTGTGTATGTTGGCTTGTTGTATGATTTATTAATGTCCCGATGAGAGGTTTATCAATCTGCAATATGCTTTCCCCTACTGAGCCATTAACAAACAATAGACAATTGATTTAGTTTAAATCCCTACTTAACCTGCACAGTGTCACTGCACAGTCTGTGGTCTGCTGCTGTGAGAAACATGTCAGACAGAGCATTTGAAGTGTTGCACAAAAGCCTGCAGTAGTTCCACAAAAACACACGAGAAATTACATATTTTTGGCTTAAGAGAGGCTTAAGATACTTTTTCTTCCTATTCACCATTCACCCCCACCCTGTGTGGCTATTCATTTCATTGTAGCTGGTTTTCTCCTTTCATAGTCACTATATATCTCTCTCTCTCCATTATATATATATATATATATATATATATATATATATATATATATACTAGGGCGGGGCACGTATTATTATCGCGTTAACGCATTAATTACTTAACGCCAACAATTATGTTATCGTACGTTAACGCAGTTTTTTAAATTAGTATTAGTTTGAAAGTCCCTTGCTCACTGTCTCTGACTACATATACAGTCAAACCATGGGTCACAGGAGGGGCGGGATGTGGATCAGCCTGCAAATCAACCACCCGAATAAGCAGTGGAGGGAGGCTTCAGCAGACTACGCTGTCATCTTTTTTCCGTATTTTTCCTCCCGCGATCCATTATCACGTTAAATTTACATTACATTAATTCATTTAGCTAACGCTTTTATCCAAAGCGACTTACAATTGCTATACACGTCAGAGGTCGCACGCCTCTGGAGCAAATAGGGGTTAAGTGTCTTGCTCAGGGACACAATGGTGAATGGGTCACAGTAGGGGATTGAACCCGGGTCTCTCATTGTTCCAACACCCCCGTGCATCACGGCAGCAGGTGAGCCGCTTGCTTGTTAATGACGCGGCCTATCAAACAACTCAAACAACCGAAACTAACATCTGCACCCTGTGTGTCCAATGCTGCTCTAATGTTACCTGGTCCGTGCTTGTAAAATATCCACTGCAACTTGGAACGTCATTTCAAGTTTTTCACCAATGTTGTTTCACTCTACAATGACTTTCATCAGTAAACCAAATGCTGAAAACCTTTTTTACTTGCTGGTTGTGTGTGTGTGTGTGTGTGTGCGTGTGTGTGTGTGTAGGTCACAGTGGAGTAAACCAGCTGGGAGGTGTGTTTGTGAATGGGAGACCTTTACCTGATTCTACCAGACAGAAGATAGTGGAGCTGGCACACAGTGGAGCACGACCCTGTGACATATCCAGAATACTACAGGTAAACTCATCATACTGAGAGTATCTCAGCAGTGGTACTAACAGTGATAGTAGATAGATACTGTGCTACAGGTGTGGTTGCAGAACCACATTAACGCATATGTAGGCAAAATGCCTTCATATGACCTATGTTCACATTTAATTAACAACCTCGGGTGGCTGTGGGAATTATGACTCGTCTGTCAGGAACAAAGGAGGAACTGGTCTGACATTGGTGTTTACAAGCAGCGCTTGTAAAAGCAGCAGCCGGTAGCTCCTTCAAACTTCGCTACACTTTTGTTTTTTATCTGTTTTTTCCGGCTTTATTGCCAAAACATGCGTTACCTCTGACATAAATACGGTCATTGGAAGATGAAGACGGGCTTTTTGGATTAAAGAGCAGTGGACCACGATCCAACCGGCCCAAACAACTGGACCAGGCACCATGGCGGGTGCGGTGGTGCCCGCAGAGCCAGGAGAGGAGCCATGCCGGCTCAACTTAATTCTACTCCTAAAGATCCGGTCTGGACAAAATGGGACTCGATGTTGACCAAACATCGGAATCCAGAGACTGTTGTGTCCACATCGTTACAGAGACCTGCCCCATCAACATCCTGGATCAAGCACTCAGCAGATGGTCCAATCACCTATGGTTAAACAATCACCCATGGTTAAAAGAGTGATTCGCCACTTCCTGTAATCCACTGTCGGACTCGGACTGTCACAACCTGGCACCATACATTATTCACGATGTAACCCCATCTCCCACAGGTTGATGGGGAAGTTGGGTGCTATTAGCGGCTTATGTAGCCATTAGCCTCTAGCCTCAAGAAGATTTTTCAGGTCTGGCCAGGCAATTGTTGCAAGGAACCTTTTATATTTTTGCTATGGTTGTTGCTTGTTTAAACACATAGCATATATGTTGTGATGATGTTCTTGGTGACTGTCAGGAGCTACAGCCTGGTCCTCTGCACTCCAGGGGTGGGGAATGTGATGGTGAGAGCGCTGATGAAATATCAAGCGGAATTGATTTGAGATTGGGTTGGCAACCGATGTCATCTCAAATCACTTAAGAGAATTCAATAGATTTTCATTCCCTTTGGAGTCACAAATGGCTTTATACAATTTTTTTTTTTTAACATATGCAGTAGTACTGTCCATCACCTGTAAAACAGACTGTAAATTGAGTTCTCTATAATCATTGCCATGATAGCTCCTTATATCATCTACCAACCAAAACCTTTTCGGAAGCCAACATTTTTTGTACCAGTTATTACTAAATAATATGTATGATGTGTGCTGTTTTTGTGTCCAGGTGTCTAATGGCTGTGTGAGTAAAATCTTGGGCAGGTATTACGAGACAGGTTCAATCCGTCCTCGCGCCATAGGAGGGAGTAAACCCAGGGTGGCCACTCCAGAGGTGGTAGGGAAGATCGCTCAGTACAAGAGAGAGTGTCCGTCCATTTTTGCCTGGGAGATCAGAGATCGACTGCTGGCAGAGGGAGTCTGCACCAACGAAAATATACCCAGTGTAAGACCCTTCTGATCTTCAGTCATGTCAATTAGAGTAGAGACTGGAGGAGAAGTCATTACTGGTGTACTAAACTGCTGTACAATAAAATCAAAATCAAGATGTTAAAGAAATTAAATTTTGGTGTGGAAGATGATTATGTTTTCTATTTTAAGCAGAAAAACACATGATGCCTTCATTGTATCTGTATACGCATGTATTTGGAACTGCAAGCCTCACCTAGCGTAGCTCAATTCATGAATGGAAATGGAATTGGGAAGGTAAAAAGTCAATGTCAAGGTCAAAATACACCTTTAAACCTTTTCAAATACTGAAAAAGTATGACTTGTTGACTGACAGCGTTGGAGCCCTAGGCAAGCCAAGTCAAAAACAAAACATTTTCTTGCTGCGCCCCCTGATATTTTGCACCCTAGGCAACTGCCTATGTCGCCTATGCCACGGGCCAACCCTGCATCAAACTTTCCATGTTTGTGAATAAACAGGCTTGACACTTAAAAGACTAACTTTAGAAATGATGACGAGAGATAAACAGTTCAATAGTATGCCTTGCAATACCATAAATAGGGCTGTGTGTAAAATCACTCATTATTATGATTTACATTCACTTTCCACCTGTTTATTAGAGCTGAATGTGACTGAACAAAGTGAAGGACACAAAGCTAGCTGGACTAGCTAAGTAAATGTTATAATGGATCCACCAAAAAAGTAAACAGTTAAAGGAAACTGGATCAAACATTATGGATTATAACTATAAAGGAACTAGATAGTTCAGTAGCCAGTTGGGAGTATTTCCTGATTTGTGTTGTTGGGAAGCTGTTGTGTTTCTCCTTCAACATGTTACCATCCCTGTGAAGTTTGGTGTTCAAAAATGTCTTCCTCCATTATATTTTAAATGTCTAAAAAATATCTCAGACAAAACATATGAGCCCAGTTTAAAAACAAACTAGTCTTGTATTAAACTCTAGCCATTCTATTAATTCATATTAGGCCCTACTGGCTGTAAAATTAATTATGTGGAGGAAAAATGAAAAGCCTGACACTCCAACGCGACATGGAAATCGCTTCTACACATTACCCAGTGATGTGGAAGCCACAGACCTCATTAAATCTCCACAGTGTTTCTTTAAATGGGCATGATGAGGCTGGCTCAAGGTTGACAGTGTGTCATTAATGCTTTAGTTGTGTTTTTAACAATGTTTGGTTCCTTAGATTACATATCCAATAACATAGTTGTTTACATCATCTTGTTGTGTTTATCACCAGGTTTCATCAATAAATCGAGTGCTCAGGAACCTAGCCAGTGACAAGCAGCAAATGGGCCCAGTGGGAGCTGAAGGGATGTTTGACAAACTCAAGATGCTCAATGGACAAACCCCCTGGGGAGGACGCTCGGGATGGTACGCTGGGACAGCACTCACTACTGCTGGTAAGACACTGCCTCACACTACTACTACAGTACTGGTACAATACTCACTGCAACTGGTGAGACACGCAGGGCCCTATTTTTTTAAAACTAAGTGAAAGTGCAAGCACAGTCTAATATTTGGGATTTTGGTGACAGTAGCACAGTCATGTCAGATTGTTTCCCAATATGCTGCTCATTGCCATTGCACTAGAGTACCATTAATGGAGCAGCCACAGTAAAATGTCCACTTTGTTCAGTGTAGAGTTGACTCCTTTCCTTCAATGTGTGGGGCTGAGGGCCCTATTTGCTGTATGGAGCTGGCTCATATGCTGCTGCTCCTCCTCCAGCACCATGGGATTACAACAGTGAAATGAAGTAATGCTATACTACCATGGCGGCTGCCTCCCCATTGGTCCACAGGATGTTTGTGCCTGTGAGTGTGTGAGTGTGTGTGTGTGTGTGGTGGGGGGGAGGGAAGGAGTCTGTTCTCTTTTGTGTCTCTTTCTGCGTGACTGACTATGACACTGAGCAATGGCTTCATTCTGTTTTGCAGTCTCTGTCTGCTGGGGATAATAAATAATTAGGCTAGCACCACAAATAACATGAGTTCTGCAGGGAGCTGGAGTCAAGCTCCCGTCTGCTCAGAGATCACGTGATGGAGATTGCACATTCATCCATCTTAAACTTAATCTTCAATTTTGATTTTATAGCTTTGAATATTACATATTGTATTGTCTAGGCCTAGGTTTCAGTGAAGTGCTGTATAAGGCAGCCATTACATTGCATCTTTTTGCTAATATTCCTGCTAGACTGTTCAGCTCTTACAGAGATAGAGTCTCAGTCTCGCTCAGCATGTGTGCAATATTAGGAGCTAAACTATAGTTTAGCTCCTAATATTGCACATATGTATTATATTTTTTTATTATATTTTATGCAGATTACATAAAGATTAGCACAAAAAACTGCTCATTTAAATTTATTGAAAGAATTTAATTTAAATTTCATTTTAAAATCAAATGAAAAAGATGAAAACAATAAACAGGACTAAAACAGTATGAGTTGAGAACATGTTGTAAGTTGAAATAATACAAACTCAAATGATGGCCCAATCTGCTTATTCGTTTATGTAATCAAAGAGTTTTGACACATCTATTTTTATAAACTGTTCAATTTTGTAAAATGAGGCCAAAGTGATATCCCACAGAGATCATACCAATTTAAGCCTGTTTTAAACAATACAGAAAACTTGCATGTGTTTAAACCACAGACTTGATTTAGACTGCTGCATTGTTCACCACTACAGCAGAGAGCAGCACACATATAAAACATACTAATCACTGCAAATTACAATATATATACCATTTAGTTATTTACAGAGCATTCAAAAAGTGAAAATTCCCATACCCCAGAATGACAACATGAAAGAAGTTTGTTTAAAATCTTTTCTTAAACATACAGTGGGTACGGAAAGTATTCAGACCCTTTAAATTTCATCATTTCTTAAAAATAAAAAACAAAACAAAAAATTTAAAATGTCATATGTATTCACAGCCTTTGCTCAATACTGGCACCAATTATTCTCTATTCTTTTTGAGTATCATGCTACAAGCTTGGCACACCTACTTTTGGGCAGTTTCTCCCATTCTTTTTTGCAGGACCTCTCAAGCTCCATCAGGTTGGATGGGGAGTGTCGGTGCACAGCCATTTTCCGATCTCTCCAGAGATGAACGGATTAAAGTCTGGGCTCTGGCTGGCTCATTCAAGGACATTCACAGAGTTGTTCTGTAGCCACGCCTTTGTTATCTTGGCTGTGTGCTTAAGGTCATTGTCCTGCCAGAAGATGAACCTTCGCCCCAGTCTGAGGTCCAGAGTGCTCTGGAGCAGGTTTTTATCAAGGATGTCTCTGTACATTGCTGCCTTCATCATTCCCTCAGTGGAAACAAGAGGCACCTGAGCTCAATTTTGAGCGTCATAGCAAAGGCTGTGAATCTTTATGTACATGTGCTTATTTTGTTTTTTATTCTAACAAATGTGCAAAGATTTCAAACAAACTTATTTCACGTTGTCATTCTGGGTTATTGTTTGTAGATTTTTGAGGGAAAAAATGAATTTCATCCGTTTTGGAATAAGGCTGTAACATAACAAAATGTGGAAAAAGTGAAGTGCTGAGAATACTTTAAGGATGCACTATATGTTGAAGGAATGGACCTCACTAAATTCATGTGTAGCCCTTTATCTTAAAAGCAGAATTATTAAGCTTTTATTAGAAATAGATAAAATATAGTACACTTTTCATGAGCTAAGAAAAACACCTGTATTTTTTTACTTGTATATAAACTTATGTAGTTTCTCTCACGAAAATGTTTTTTGACTCCAGCTGATAGTGTATCTGAGCATAACAGTGCCAATGGTCCGAAACCACTGTAATCCTATATGTTTGTTTCTTCTTTCCTTATTTCTTCTTGTTTCCTTGGTGCAGAGTGTCAACGGGCAGAGGGGGAGGATAACACAATATCTGTCAGTTCCAACGGTGAAGACTCAGAGGAGACTCAGATGAGGCTCCAGCTGAAGAGGAAACTACAGAGAAACAGAACGTCTTTCACACAGGACCAGATAGAAGCA